>NC_055683.1:7595685-7895685 GCF_017639745.1 Melanotaenia boesemani | reverse complement strand
TTTATCCTTTTCGGCAACCCTCGTTAGCGGACATGGCTAAGCGACAGAAGCACTGTTCTGTTTGTGGCTGCATAAATGAACACGAAAACATTTTTTTACTTCCATCCACTGAACCCACGAGGACTGAGTGGATTAATTTTATTTTTGGAGGAAATGTACCCGGAAAACTTCCAAAGGTTTTGCATGTCTGTGGCCAGCATTTCAAAGAGGACTGTTTTCACAACATGGGGGCATGGAAAGCAGGCTTCGCCAACCGTTTGAAGCTGAAGCCAGGTTCAATACCAACTGTCCGTGACACAGCTGGAGAGGTAAGAGCTGGCAGTTATTTTATCGTTTCGGCCTTATTAGTCTGATAGCTTGAAAATATATTAGCACTGTTGTAAATGTAGCCAAGTCACTGTTTCTACTGTTTGTATCCGGTGCCGCGATGGGCGGAGCCAACAGCTGAGCTGCTCCACCAGGGTTCCGCCCACCATAAACGGCACATTTCTGAAGCTGCTAAAAAGAGGGAGGTGAAGAGAAGCCGCTGCACTCAAACTGAGGGTCGATTTGTCCATACCATGGCGGAAATATTTCATTTAGATATTAATGAATGGTCTCAGATTGGGAATAAAGTGTATAATATGGGACCTTTAATACTAATGACAGTTGCTCTGTTTTTTTTAGGTCTTTTGTTTCATCTGCAATCACAGAGAAGCACTCACTTTCCTTCACTTCTCTAATAATGTCTTCACGCACCATCTCTGACAAACATTCCAGTATTTCATTCTGAATGTTATTACTGGTATATTTAGCATTTCCTGTTGCTTTCATTTTTTTTGCAATCAGTGGATTATGCTTAGAAATCAGTTCCATTATCTCCAAAAAGTTCCCTTTATTTTGTGATGTATCTGCCTCAAAGTGTCCCCTTTGAGGAATGTTTTGCATCGCTGTAAGGAGAAGCACTTCAGCAACAGTTTTAATATAGATGCGATTTTCCTCTACTTGTTTTTTGTATGCCTTGTCCAAAGCATCACGTACAGATGAATCTGTCAGAATTTCCTTCTTATGTTCACTCCAAGCATACATGTCCCTCAGATTTCTCATGCCCCTTAAAACCTCCATCTTTATACATTGCCTTCTTCCAGTTTGAGTACCCTTCATGTGATGTGAAAGGAGTCTCAGAAACATTTGGAAGGGAAAAATGTCTACATGCAAAACAATAGACAGAGTCCCGACTTTGTGAATATTCAAGCCATTTGTGCTGTGAATACCATGTCTTGTTGAAGGCCCTCTTCTTTTCACCATGTACTGTTCGAGGAAATACCTTCAAGTGTGGCTGTCTGGGTCCATCTGCCGGATGTTGAGATATATCTAGGGACGAGAGATTCCATTTAAATCAGTGAAGAATTGTTTTGAATATATAACAACACTTGCACAAGAGACATGATCAATAATACAGAATATTTTCTATATAATGCAAACTACCCAGAATCATTATTTAGTTTTTATAAGCTTTCAAGTACAAGTTCATGTTTACTTATATAGCACACTTAACAACAATCAACAGATTGCCCAAGGTGCTGAACAACTGATAAAAACTGATCAGGAGCTCTGAGATGTAGAGATGGTTCCGTTGTACCGAACACGTACCGAACCGTGACCCTTATACCGAGGTACGTACCGAACCGTGACTTTTGTGAACCGTTACACCCATATATATATATATGTATATATATATATATATATATATATATATATATATATATATATATACACATATATATATATATATATATATAAAATGGCATAAAAAAGGCATAATATATATGCCTTCAATATGTTTATCTAAAAGTAGGATTGAGGGTTAAATACCATGAGGATGTCCCTGTGTAGTACATGATGCAGAAGATGTAGTCTCACAAGGTGCCACATTCTGATGACCTGGGTGATGATAAACATGTGAAGTGGTACCTGGAATAATAGCAAAATATTACATTACATAAAAAAGAGGATGTTTTTTAAAGCATCATTTCATTTTGCTTTACAATTATGTACAATAATATATACCTTTGCTTGGTGAATACAGGAGTGACGGGTCTTCATTTTCTTCCTCAGTGGCATCCTCCCTTACAGATCCTGAGATAAATATTTAAAATCTTTTACTGGAAGTAAATACCTCACTGTCATCCTTTTTAAAATCATACAGCCAAGATGAATACATTTTCATTCCTAATTAATACCATTTCTGCCTGTGGTTATGTAATCTGCTGGGTTAAATTATGGACAATACAATCATCCCTTCCTCACATTTATTTATTTTTTTGTTCCATTCCCACACGTACCTTGATCTGCAGAACTCACTGTGGATGACAACTGCTGCACAGTCTCTCTCTCACTGTCCTTACTCTCTGCCTCCAGCTGTACTTTTGTCTTCTTGACAAAGAAACTCTCAATATTTTGAGACCTTTTCATTTTTCAATTTCTTTCCCTGTCTACTGGCTGACCCTGAAGAAATAAAGCAAAAATGTCTGTCACAAACAACAACTTTCTTGATAATTTTGACTAAGGTCCAGTACTGGTTCTCAAGAGATGATATGCAGGTTTTAGGCATTTCCTGCCCAAATATACCTAATTCAGATCAAACAGATCTCCCCAACAGCCAGTTCTGCACAAGCCTGTAAATGATCCACGTGTTGAAGCAGAGAAAATTCCAAAACTTGGAGGATATAAACATCCCTGCTATGAGCTATGAGCATGGCAGTCACGTCATGAGATAATTGCATGCTAATCTTAAAAAAAAAAAAAAAAAAAAAACTAGAAAAGTTATCTGACGAATTAGCTAGCTAGCTAGACCATGTATGTTGCCTTATAATATAGGTGTATAAAGACGAACATATTCGACAAAAAATATGGTTGGGTTGGTATGGTGACATTTAGGCACAAAGTAAGTGACATTAAGTATCACCTGCAACCAAATCTGCACCTCCATACAGCAATTTGTGACTCGGATATTCTGCAGGCTACTACTGTCTGCAGAGAATTCTTCAGGGTTACTTGTTACATTATATTAAAATTTCACTCAAGTTTATGAGAAACTTCATATTACTTACCAGGATATTTATTTACAGTCGAGTCTTCTTATCTTTTACCAATATCGATTACTGCCGTTTGCTGCGCTGGTGTCTCCTCCCTTTGCAGGTGGATACTGAGAGGCTGTAGCAAGTGCTGCATTCAGGTACCCTCCGATTTCGGGTCTTCACTGTGAAGACGCTATCATACGAAATGTCACTGACTTTCATCGTCAAAGTTTCGGCGGGGGGGCACTTGGGGTGGCCAGCCTAACTGGAGGGGTGGCCCGTGCCCCCCTGGGCCACCCCTCTGGACACGCCCCTCCAGAGCCAGAAGCTTCAATAAAATGTTTCCTGTGGGACTATTTTCATACCAGGAACCTGTATAAAAGAAATATCTTTCAATGTCAACATGGAGGTTTGAGCTTGGAGTCACATTTAGAGACAAAGTTTCTGAACAGACCAATAAAAAACTTGAAATGGAGCCATTACAAAGCTTGGCACAGTGTTATTTGACTGGAACTTTATAAACTGGATGATATTCATTTTCTATTTGTCACATGATGGAAAACTGTTAAAAAGCTTCTCAGCATCAATCATATGGATAAAACCAGGAATTCCTCCTTCCAAGAAAATGCACAAGGCTGCAGAATAAATACACCACGATTTCCATCATCTTCACATGGATGAAGGTGCTGAAGAGAAGACGTTGTGGCATCACTGAGAGGAATATTAATAGATGAATAACAATATTATTGTGTGGAACTGCTGCAGGATCATCGTTGCCAAAGCCACTAAGGTAAAAGTGTCCTTCATACTTGGGTTATGTGTTCCTGCATTGTTGTTAACACCCTGCTGCCACAGCTGAAGAGGAGTTTGTCCTCCTTGTGGTGAAAGACGTGGTTATTCCACCCATTCTGAAACTCACTGGCAGCCCTTTGACTTGGTGGCAAATAGATGTAATGAAGACAAACGTAGCTCATGAAGAGAAACTAGTACACCTTGCTCCTCCATAAAACTGAACAGATCAGCAAAATGAAACCACACAACTGGATTCAGTTCTGCCCACAATCTCTCAGTTCTTCTGCTCTGACCTGCCAGTAACAACGCCGTCTATTTAATCCTCTCCTGTGATGCATGAAACGGCAACACCAGTGTTTTCCAGTCCGTCATCACATCTCACTCTAGATGCTTTTCCAAAGTTCTGATGCCACAATGAAAAGGGACAAAACACTTGAGGCTCTGCTGCTGTCTGGACCAGCGAGGTAGATAATGGTCCAACTGAAGCATCAACACAGCCGTGAAACATCATCTTCAGTCTCACCAGCGTGTGCTTTCCATCTATGTGCCTGAGAGAAAGTCAGATCAGTGATTTATTAGTGGGAAAAGCAGAACAAGGCCCAGATTATACATCACAACTTGAAGACAAAACTATTTTAATGGCATTTTTCTTTCAAAGCTTCATTTAGTTGTATTTTCCTAAAACTGTGAATCCAGAACTCAGGCCCGGCTTTAGGCCGGCAGGTGCCCTAAAAACAGAAGTTTTGCCCCCCCACCCCATGTGGTAAAATGCTTATGATACTGAAGCTACATAACTCAGTTGCACACATTTAGTAACTAATGTACAAACTTGTCTTTTTATTAACAGACAAAAACAAAGTCACACTGAAACACTCTAAACAAATTATAAATAGCACAAAATAAATAACAGTTAAAAATAAATAACATTTGGTGCATTAAGTCCAGGGCAAGAAATGGCACAAGTGCAAATCCTAAAACAGTGTAAAATGGTACAATTAAAAAACGCATATTAAAGTATAAAAACAGCTACTTTTATGACAAATAAACAATAATGCCACTGTGTAAAACAAAAAAATAAATCAAGCAGTCAAAATAAATTTTTGAAGCATATTTCATATGTAAGTTTTAACTCAAATTTGGTTTTATTAGATAATTCCCTCCTGTCCTTCCATCCACCGCTCAGAAACACAGACAGGTCTGTCTGGATTCACTCATCTTTATGACACTTTCAGTGTCCTTCATTTAGATCTGATTGCTACAGATCCAAATATTATTTAATTATTGTTAGATAAAAAAAATAAATAAAACATAATAGTACTAATAACATTAAATAGCAGTAGCCTACCCTTTCAATAAGTAAATAAATCAGTTGCATAAATACTGTGTTGCAAATATAATTAGAATACTTTTACGTTGTATGAAAACTTTACTTCATGACAACTGGACATTATGACATGCATGTTTTTATGGCATAATATAGGTGGTACTTAAATTATGTTGTTCAGATATTGCTGTTATGGTGTAATAGCATCAATGTTATCTAGCGTTAGCCCACTGTCCATGTCAGAATGAACAGTTAACACAAGCTGTCTTAATGTTCAGTAACTCAGACTTTCCTCTTTAGGGCTCGTTTTTCCTCCTTCCTACGTTTTCTGTAAGCAGCATCTGATGGCTTGAATTGTCTTTGTATTATAAACTTTTTAAATGAGTTTCTTGTTGGCAACACACGAGAAGGTGATGTCCATCAGGATAATCATTACGAACATGGATGCGATGCTCTCCTTCCTCCATTCCCTCTCACCTGCCAGCAGCATCAGCAGCAGTTTTAATGCTACTTGTTAAGAATTTTCTATGGATGGGAAACTGTGTGTGGGGTTAAGACAGGGATATGGTTGGATCAGGAAGAAAGGGGGTGGGGATGAGAGGGAGTTCGGTTAAAAAGAAAGCTGTTCGGCGTGGTTACGGCCCACAGAAACCAGTATTCTGTTAAAAATACAACTGCTGTTCTTGAAGCAGCTCTTGTTCGTTCTTCAGCACATCCAGCAGGATGTTACAATAGTAATTTAGAGGAATCCCTTCTGAAGGTTACTATACCAGGAGCAGAGAACACACGGAGACCAAAGAAATAATCAACACTTTATTATTTGCACGCATATATAAAAACAGCTCGCGCTAGCCCGGCGAGCCCACAGTATTACAGATAGGAGACACGCTGCTTCCAAACACACACCTAGCCTGCGTTAGGGTACACCGCAAGCCACTCAGTGTCACACCACCCTCTATAAAGCCAGGCACTGCACCACACATTAGTTGCACATCAATCTGCCATTCAGGACTCTACCCCCAAACCGGAAGAATCTAACACCTGTGAGGAGGAGGCAATACGCGCACCTCGGGCCCAGCGCTCCCCAATCCAACACTGCTTCCCACACCGAGGGCGAAGCTGCTGTCGTATTTAAAACTAATAAGACCCCACCCCACCCTCCCATACGTACACACATACATCTGATAACAAATAAGAATAAACAGAACACTTAACTCTCCCGGGTTGCGAGACCCTCCCCCGGGGTCTGAGCTTAGCGCTGGTCCGGCTCAACAGATATAACAATTCTGCGGGATGCCGGTCGAGCGCTGCGAGACGCCTCCACTGACTGCAGGAGGGGTCCTCCTTCCGCTGGAGAGTGGCACAGTCGCGCTCCCAAGTTTCCCCTATCTAACCCACCTTAGCCTGCCTATCGGCGCTTCTAACCTTCTAGCCCCTCTAGCTATCTTCGCCGCCGGCAGCCCTACCTGGCTGCGATCGGCACCCTCCCAAGCAGTCCAAGTCCGTGAACGCTTACGGTTTGCCTGGCGGGGTTTCCCCTTTGACACACGCCAAGCTCCACTCTCCAGAACCACCTGGCCACACACACAGTTCCTTTTCATACCTCTCACCACTCCCCTCCACCACAGGTGATCCCACTCCGGTAATCAGGGCACGTCATCATGCCCACTCACTACAATATATTTCTTCTATGAACAACCAAAAGTGTTGCTTACAAAACTCGGTGGTTGACTGTGGCGAAAAGGAATGTGGATCACTTGGCGATAGGAGGAGAGGTATTCCTGGTAGAATGAGGAAATCAGGAGAATCAATGAGAGCGGTGGCGGGTGGGCGCGGTTATGCTGTGAATGGGCCTGAGTGGGGAGACACTGACTTTTCTGGAAGTGAGGATCTCATGGAGATAAGTCGAGATAGTGGCAGTCAGAGGGTAAAAAGAAGGAGTAAATCCTTTGAAAATAGTAGTAAGAAAGTTAGGCATGTTGGAGATGAGAGACCTCAGGATCAGGCAGAAAGATGGAAGATTATACTGCGCTTCGGAGAAGAAAATGGTTTATCTGCCATGAGTCCAGTAAAACTTTCAACAGTGTTGAAAAATCAGGTAGGGGACATTGTTATGGCCAAGGTGCTGAGAGATGGTAATTTATTGATTGTTTGTAAGAATGAGGAGCAGCGGGAGAGGGCAGGTAAGTTGAGGGAAATAGGTAAGTGGAAGGTGACGAGCGTGAGTCGCGTTGAGACGGGGAGGAAATGGATCAAAGGAGTGATATGGGGAGTCCCGGTTGGAGTGACAGTGGAAGAGATTAAACAAAACCTAAGAGGGGGGAGAGTAAGAGATGCTCGTAGAATTCAGGCAACAAGAAACGGTGAAAGGACAGATAGCGAAGGTGTGGTGATCGAGTTTGAAGATGAAGTACTTCCAAACAACGTGACTCTTGGATTTTTAAACTATCGAGTGAGAGAATATGTACCGAAGCCAAGACGGTGCTTTAACTGCCAAAGATTTGGGCATGTTGCCCTGGTATGTAAGGGTAAGAGGAGATGTGCAAGATGTGGAGGCGATCATGACTATGGCAAGTGTGGACAGGGTGTACAACCAAAATGTTGTAACTGTGGGGGGAGTCATAGTGTGGCTTATGGAGGATGTGAGGTAATGAAAAGGGAGGTGGAAATACAGCGAGTTAGAGTGCAAAATAAAATCACATATGCAGAAGCTGTCAGGAGTGTGAAAACACAAGAGGAACAGGGAGGTAGGGGAGGCATCCAAGGACAACACTGTATGGGACAGGGCAAAGAAATGGACGGACATGTTCTGATTGACTTAAAGAAGCTGGTCACTTTCATTGCAGGAGTCGTAAATGGAACTATGGAGGTAAAATCTAAAACGGAAAGAATACAAATCATTGTTAAGGCAGCAATTCACCACCTTGACATCAAGGAATTAACCTGGGAGGAAGTGAGGAATGATCTGAGTATGCAGGCCAGCCAGGAGCATCTAGGGATAGGGTAGGTGTATTAATATGGTCCTTTTGCTACAATGGAATGCTAGAAGTGTGTTGGCTAACGGACATGAATTGAAAAAGTTTATTAATGATTTAACAAGGAAACCTGACGTAATCTGTTTGCAGGAAACATGGCTGAGACCCAGACTGGATTTTGTAATAGCTGGCTATGTTAGCATCAGACTTGATAGGACGGAGGGGGTGGGTGGAGGATGTGCTACTTTTATTCGTGAAGGTTTGCCATTTAGGGAGATAGGTAAAGGTAATGAATTAGAATACATTGGTGTTGAATTATGGACAACTGAGAGAGCGAAAACTGTTATTAATTTTTATAATCCTTGTAAGAAGTTGATTCTTGATAGAATGTGTGGAATAGAAGGACTTGACAGTAACAGGGTGATCCTTTGTGGAGATTTTAATGCATATAGCACCTTATGGGGAGGTGGGAGAACAGATTTAAATGGTGAAGTGATAGAGGAATTGTTGGAAGAAAAGGGGCTGGTATGTTTAAATGATGGAAGGGGCACAAGGATAGAGATGCGCACAGGAAAAACGTCAGCACTAGATCCCACTCTGGTGTCTAGAAATCTAGCTGGACTGTGTGAATGGGAAGTATGGGAACAGTCTGTCTTAGGGAGTGATCACTTTCCAATCTTTTGTAACTGTTTGATTAAAAATGTTCAGTATCAGGGAGACAGGGAGGTGGGTTTTTAGTAGGGCACAATGGGAGAAATTCAGTGTTATGTGTGAAAAGGAAATGAATGATTTAAACTTAAATGTAGAGATTGAGGTAGTGGATGAAAGATTTCGACATATTTTGTTATCAACAGCATATCAAGTTATTCCTAGGAGTAAAGGGAAAATGAAGAAGAAAGGAGTCCCATGGTGGACAGCAGAGTGTGGTGTAGCTTTAAAGGAGAGAAATAAAGCCTTTAAGCAACTCAGGAAAACGCACAATTTCCAACATTTAATTCAATATAAACAAGCTCAAGCAGTTCTTCGCAAAACCATCCGGAAAGCAAAAAAACACAGCTGGCAGTCCTTTTGTAATAAAATTGGGAGATCAACACCCGTGGAGGATGTCTGGGGAATGATTAGGAGAATGAGAGGGATTAGAAGGGAATGGCAATACCCAGTATTAAAACATAATGAACAGAATGCAGTGTCTGATGCAGAAAAAGCGGAAATATTAGCAATGGCACTCACTAAAATCCATAGTTCCAATAATTTGACAGCAGAAGGAAAATGAGGAAGGGAGGGAACTAGTGCTGCTCACCCAGGGGTCCTGGAGCGTAGAGTTGATACTCAGGGCGCAATGGATGCTCCATTTACACTAGAGGAGATGAGGAGAGCTCTTGAGAAGGCTGGAACATCTGCTCCAGGAAAAGATAACATTTGTTACATCATGTTAAAGAACTTAGGGAAAATAGCAGCACAGAAACTTCTAGGGTTTTATAATAAAGTGTGGGAAGAGGGAGTTTTGCCCAGAAGCTGGAAGGAGGCTGTCATTATCCCAATCAGAAAGCCGGGTAGGGACCCCACAAATCCCATGAACTACAGACCAATTGCATTAACTTCACATATAGGTAAGATAATGGAGAGAATGATCACAGATAGGTTAAATTATTATTCGGAAAGTAGAGGCTGCTTGACTCCTTTTCAAAGTGGATTTAGGAAAGGTAGGGGGGCCATGGATCCAGTTGTGTGGCTGGAAACAGAAATCAAGAGGGCCCAAATAACTAAAGAAACAGTAATGGCGGTATTTTTTGACATTGAAAAAGCTTATGATATGGTATGGAAGGAGGGCTTAATGATAAAGTTGGATCAGATGGGGGTAATGGGTAGGACATTCAACTGGATTAAAGATTTTTTGTTTGATAGAGTCATTCAGGTAAGAATTGGATCTTATTTATCCAGACAGTATAAGGTAGATAACGGCACCCCACAGGGAAGTGTGATCAGCCCGGTATTATTCACAATTATGATTAATGATATTTTTGATCTTGTGCAAAATGATATAGGGCGCTCTCTGTTTGCAGATGATGGGGCCCTGTGGAAATGGGGAAGGAATATTAAATATATTAAACAGAGGATGCAAATTGCAATAGAGGTTGTAGAAAAATGGTCGGCTTCTTGGGGCTTTCGGTTTTCAGTAGAAAAAACAAAAGTTGTAATATTTAGTAGAAAGAGAAATGTTGTAACAGATTTAAAATTGTATGGAGAAAACTGGAGCAGGTCAGATCATTTAAATTCCTCGGAATGTGGCTGGATAGCACTTTGACCTGAAAGGAACATATAACAAGAATAGGTACTAAATGTAAAGGAACTTTGAATATCATGAGGTGCCTTACGGGGTGTGAATGGGGGGCCAGTAGGGGAGCATTACGAAAGATATATATAGCACTGATTCGATCTGTATTAGATTATGGATGCTTTGTTTATGGTTCTGCTGCTAAAACAAACGTACAAATGTGTTATTTGTGTTACAAATATGTTGTGGAGCATTTAAAACATCCCCAGTTGCAGCAATACAGGTGGAAATGGGAGAATTACCTTTGAAATTAAGAAGACGGCAACTGCTGATGAATTACTGGGCGTATCTTCAGGGTCACACTCTGGACGGGCACCCAACACCTAAGGTACTCCTTCCTTGTTGGGAGAGTGAAAGAGACAGAACAAAGTGTTTAATATGGAGCAGTGCACAATTTGCTGATGAAATGGGATTAACTAACCTCCGTTTTGTTCCTACAGTTCCATTATCAGTTATTCCACCATGGGTTTTTCCTGCAGTCTCCATTGACTTATACTTCTTGGAAAACAGGAATAAGTACAAAGACATAGCGAATGCTCAAATATTAATAAAATATAGACTTGAAATGTTGTATCAGGATTGTGTTGTTATTTATACAGATGGTTCAAAAGATCCCAAAACAGGAAAAACAGGGTTTTCAGTGACGGTTCCTACACTAGCAATAGATATCAAAAGACGGACTCCAGATCACTTAGCAGTTTTTACAGTGGAAATGATGGCAGTGGTAACAGCATTACAGTGGATAGAGGACACCAGGGCTACTAAGGCCATCATCTGCTCTGACTCTCACTCAGTCCTGGCATCAATTCAGTCTTCTTTCTCACAAACAAGACAAGATATGTTAAATGAGATACCTGCTGCACTTTTTAGATTTAAAAGCAATGTTCTGGCTCCTTAAGAGCCATCTCACAGTTATTTTTTAGTGTGATTAATTGTTATTTTAACCGCTACTTACGTTTTGTAAAAGTATGCATTTAGATCGTATTGTGAAGGGCAACAGGAAGTAGCGTAGCTTACTTCCTGTCAAGCACGTCAAACGCGAAGGCTTACTCCTACTCCGGCAGCCCTGTGTCCTGAGCGAGCACAGCCTGTATGTTTATAAAATACCTTCATTTACATGCTTAGACTTAGAACTAAGTGTCTTTATGTTTTTTATTATGTTTGTTCTGTAAAAATACGCTAATTCCGTGAAGTTGTTACATTAGCATTTAAGCTAGCGTTAGCATGTTAGCCTTGTATTTGTGTGCTTATTTAGTGTATGCTAACAAGTCACGTGATCACGTGTGGGTCACTATTTCATAAAATAAGGTAACAAATACTCATTGTAAGCCATGTTAATTTGGTTTATTCTTGTTTGCAGTTTTACTCTGGCCAATGGTACAATAAACGAACGCTAAAGATCAGCACTTGTCATCATTGAAGGAGTTATCTATCTGCCTAGCCCCGAGGAAATAGCGAGGGCAAAATAGTAAAAAGGCTGCTCTAAACGGACCAGAGTACAGTTTCCAGCCTTCAGACTCAACTACGACAATGCAGCCAGCCGAAGAGGACAGCCTGGAGGTCCGATCAGTCTGTTCCCGTTCGTCAACCCGATCCAGCAGCTCACTGATCGCAAAGGCAGCAGTGGAAGCACGTGCAAAGGCCGAAGCTGCACGTGCCAGAGCCGAGTTTGCACGCAAAGAAATTGACATTAAAACAAAACAAGCAGAGCTAGATGCTACATTAGAGGCCCTCAGAGAAGAGAAGGAAGCAGAGGCGGCTCTTGCTGAGGCCGCCGTGTTTGAAGCGGCAGCGGAAGAGGAGGCCATGAGTGGTGAAATGCTTTCTCCACGCACACCAGAACAACAACATGAGGACTGAAAGCAAGGTCAAGACCACACACAAGTCAAACTGACCCCTCACACGCTCAGTCAACTCCCAGCCTCAGCACATTCGGACAACTATGGACTACATACCTACCTCAGTTACTCACCAGCCCAACAGCATGAAGGCCTACACGACGCCAAGGGATACGCACAAGTAAAGCAACTTCCACGTGCCACAAGCCCAGTTCCAGGTCCAAGAGCCCCATCTGAACATGTACCACATCCATATCACCAGAACATTAAAAGGGAGTTTGTTACACACCCACCTGTTATCACCACTTCAGGGTCACGCGACTACAAGTACGTGAGTACCACTCCAACCCAGCCAATAAGCCCTCCTGCTCCACTCAGTCTGCCACACCAGCCAGATCAATATAACAATGGGGACAATGACTTTGCCAATCTTGCTAGATATTTAGCCAAAAGAGATCTTGTCACCGATGGTCTGACAAGGTTTACGGACAAGGCTGAGGACTATTGGGCGTGGAAAGCTTCCTTTAATAACACTATAGAGGGGTTAAGCCTAAGGTCTAGTGAAGAATTAGATCTGCTCACACGGTGGCTTGGGGATGAGTCTTCTAGACACGCCAAACACATCCGCTCTGTCCATCTTAACAACCCAGCGGAGGGTTTACACAGAGTCTGGGCACGACTAGAGGAATGCTATGGCACCCCAGAGGTTATAGAAAAATCTCTCTTAGACAGACTTGAACGCTTCCCTCGAGTTTCCAACAAAGAGCCACACAAACTCAGAGAGCTAGGCGACCTACTGTTGGAAATAGACGCAGCTAAATGTGACGGCTCCTTACCTGGTTTAATGTATTTGGACACCTCACGTGGTGTCGCCCCAGTTGTTGACAAGCTGCCAATCAATCTTCAAGATAAATGGATGTCAGAAGGGACAAAGTATAAACAAAGACACAATGTAAGCTTCCCTCCATTTTCATTCTTCTGTCGCTTTATACAAGATGAAGCAAGAATGAGAAACGACCCCAGTTTCAAGTCACTCATACCTGCTCCCACATCCACTCCAGCCACACACGACAGCCACTACGGAAGATTTGCAAGGTTGAGAGCTCCAGTTGCTGTCCACAAAACAGAGGTCAATAAACCTTACAAAACAAGCCCAGTCGTTACAAGCGAATTCACAAACAGACATTGCCCCATACATAAGAAACCACACCCACTAAAGAAGTGTAGAGCATTTAGGGAAAAGACATTAGATGAGCGCAAAGCATATCTCAGAGAACACAACATATGCTTCCGGTGCTGTGATTCATCTACTCATCAAGCAAAGAACTGTAAAGCGGACATTAAATGTTCAGAGTGCAACAGCGACAAACATATTGCTGCACTGCATGCAGGTCCAGCACCATGGACAGCACCAAATGCACTAACTCAAACTACTACTCAAGGCCAAGGCGGGGATCTCGGGGAGGATCATGGCGGGGAGAACAACACACCCACTCTCGAAACTACCTCAGCATGCACTCAGATATGTGGAGACCTGAGTGGAGGCCGCTCCTGCTCAAAAATATGTTTGACCTATGTCTATCCAGAGGGACACCCAGAAAAGAAGGTCAAGGTTTATGCCATCATTGACGACCAGAGCAATAGGTCATTAGTCAAATCAGCCTTTTTTGACACATTTGACATTCCAATGGGCTTGGTATCACCATACACACTTAAGACATGCACAGGGGTTTCCATGACAAATGGTCGCATAGCTGAAAACTTCATCATACAGTCAATCAGTGGTCAGTTCAGCTCTCCTCTGCCTTCCCTGCTCGAGTGTGATGCACTGCCAGACAACAAATCAGAAATCCCAACGCCAGAGGTTGCTCAAGCCCATCCACATCTCAAGCACCTGGCAGGCAAAATTCTACCCTTTGACCCTGGGGCCGATATTATGTTGCTGTTAGGACGAGACTTAATACAAGCACACAAAGTGTATGAACGTGTTAATGGCCCAGTGAATGCTCCATTTGCTCAGAGACTTGCACTTGGGTGGGTCATTGTCGGGGAAGTATGCTTAGGCGGAGCTCATAAGCCAACTGTTGTAGGCTCATACAGGACCTGCGTCCTAGAGAACGGCCGTCCAAGTCTTCCGCCACCGTGCCAGAACAGTTTCCGAGCTAAAGAGCAGTTCCAGTCACATAACGAGCCCTGGGACACTCGCAGTTCATGTCAAATCGGTGAGTCCATATTTCAACAAAGTGAGAAAGATGAAAAGCTAGCCCCCTCTCTAGAGGACCAAGCCTTTCTACAAATTATGGAACAAGAGTTTCACCAAGACGACACAAACAGCTGGATAGCTCCCCTTCCTTTCCGCACACCAAGGCCTCGTCTGCCTAACAATAGAGGTCTAGCTCTCAGCCGGTTAGAGTCACTGTGCCGCACACTAAAGAGACGTCCTGAAATGGAGACACACTTCATGGACTTTATGCAGGGGTTATTTGATAAAGGTCACGCAGAGCCAGCTCCGAGCCTGGGGGAAGAAGAGGAATGCTGGTACTTGCCCTTCTTCGGAGTTTATCACCCACAGAAGCCGGGGAACATTAGGGTCGTGTTCGACTCAAGTGCTAAGTTCCAGGGGGTGTCTTTAAATGACATGTTGCTCACAGGCCCAAACATGAACAACAGCCTTGTAGGGGTGCTTGTCCGTTTCAGAGAAGACGCAGTGGCAATTACAGCGGACATACAGCAAATGTTCCATTGTTTTCTCGTGCGAGAGGATCACAGGAACTATCTCCGGTTCCTCTGGTACCGCAACAATGACCCACAAGAACAAATTGTTGAGTTCCGGATGATGGTGCATGTGTTCGGCAATAGCCCTTCACCAGCTGTTGCCATATTCGGCCTGAGAAACGCAGCACGCCAGTCAGACATGTGCTACTCTCCCACAGCCAAGCAGTTCATTCAGAAACATTTCTATGTCGACGATGGATTAAAATCTGTTCCCACAGAGTCTGATGCAGTCAAGCTCCTCAAAGACACACAAAACCTGCTTGCTGCTTCCAACTTGAGGCTTCATAAAATAGCCTCAAACAGCCCTGAAGTCATGAAAGCATTTCCAAGTGAGGACCTGGCAAGCGGGCTCAAAGACATAGACTTCAGCACTGATTTCCCACCGATGCAGAGAAGTTTGGGAGTATGTTGGGACATCGAGAAAGACACATTCACATTCAGAGTGTCAGAAGCCGGAAAGCCTTACACAAAGAGAGGCGTCCTGTCCACAATCAATAGTCTTTTTGACCCGCTGGGGTTCGCAGTGCCAGTAAGCATCCAGGGGAGGGCGCTGTTAAGGGAACTGACAAAAGAGACTTGTGGGTGGGACGATTCACTTCCAGAGGCCATGTTCAAGGAGTGGCTAGAATGGAAAAACACTCTCAAACAGCTTGAGCAAACTCACATTCCAAGACCCTACTGCTCATTCTCTCTTGCAAATGCAAAACACAAGGAAATCTGCATCTTTTGTGATGCATCAACCCAAGCAATCGCGGCTGTGGCTTACTTAAAGGCAACCAACAACAATGGTGAGGTGGAGCTCGCATTCATATTCGGGAAAGCAAAACTTGCACCCAAGTCTGAACTTACCATACCCCGACTTGAACTGTGCGCTGCAGTGTTAGCGGTGGAGGTTGCAGAGCTCATTAGAGATGAAATGGACATTCAGACTAGTGCCATGCATCTCTTCTCAGACAGTAGAGTCGTTCTTGGCTATATTTACAACGAGTCCAGGAGATTTCATGTCTTTGTGAACAACCGTGTGCAGCGCATCAGACGGGCAACACAACCAACTCAATGGAGCTACGTAGCCTCTGAGCGCAACCCGGCAGACCACGGATCCAGATCTCTTCCAGCTGCCAAACTATCATCCAGCACATGGTTAACAGGACCCGACTTTCTCTTAAGGCCCACGTAGAGCACTTCACAAGACACATTCCACCTACAAGATCCTGACACAGACTTAGAAGTCCGTCCTTTGCTCACAGCTATCTCCCATACATCACACCCTTGTTTGAAAGCTGCAAACTTACAGTCTTTCTCCAGCTGGCAGTCACTTACCAGAGCCATTGCCAGGCTAGCCCACATTGCACACACTTTCACACTAAAGCAGAAAGATGGACAATGTAAGGGATGGCACATGTGTCACGAGCTGACAACTTCAGATTTCCGACAAGCAACAGAGACAATTATAAAAGCCGTCCAACAGGAAACCTTCCCAGAGGAGCTGGAGTTAATGAAAGCAGGAAAGAACTTTCCAAAGGGAAGTCCCTTAACAAAACTTTCACCCTATCTTGACAAAGCAGGTCTCCTCAGGATCGGCGGACGCCTTCTCCACTCAGACCCTGAAACTGTTGAGAAAAACCCTTTTATTATGCCACGCCAGCACCACGTAACCAGCCTGTTGATCGGTCATTACCACGAGAAGATCAAGCATCAAGGGCGTCACCTTACAGAGGGTGCCTTAAGATCTGCAGGATATTGGATCCTAGGAGGTAAACGTCAGATCAGCAGCCTCATCTACTCATGTGTGCTTTGTCGCAAGCTAAGGGGAGCGACACAAACACAGAAAATGGCCGATCTACCTACAGAACGCCTAAGTACTGAACCCCCATTCTCTTATGTAGGTATTGATGTGTTTGGGCCATGGTTAGTTACCTCCCGCCGTACACGGGGAGGACTTGCAAGCAGCAAACGGTGGGCAGTGATGTTCACTTGCATGAGCACAAGAGCCGTTCACCTGGAGGTAATAGAGTCCATGGACACATCAAGTTTTATCAATGCCCTCCACAGGTTCTTTTCCATCAGGGGACCCGCAAAACAGCTGAGATCGGATTGTGGGACTAATTTTACAGGGGCCTGCAAAGAGCTAGGGTTTGACACTAAGATCTCTACTGACCCAAAGATCAAGTCGTTCCTCAACAACAACGGTTGCACTTGGATCTTTAATCCTCCCCACTCTTCACACATGGGAGGAAGTTGGGAGCGGATGATCGGAGTAGCATGTAGGATCTTAGACTCCCAGCTTGCGCAACTTGGACCGCAACACCTCACACATGAAGTCCTGACCACCTTCTTAGCAGAGGTGGCTGCAATCATGAATGCACGGCCGCTGGTTCCTGTCTCAAGCGACCCAGACTCCGCATTCATCCTCACTCCAGCTACACTCCTAACGCAGAAGATCGGCGCTCTTCGTGCTCCTCAAGGTGACTTTGAGGAAAAGGACATTTACAAGCAGCAATGGAGACGGGTCCAGAGCTTGGTCAACTCTTTCTTGCATCGTTGGCGGAAGGAGTACCTCTCAACACTGCAATGCCGTCGGAAGTGGCATTCTGCAAGACCAAACCTGCAAGAGGGGGATGTTGTCCTCCTGAAGGATCCCCTTGCCAAGAGGAACTTATGGCCAATGGGGGTGATAGTTAAAGCCCACCCTAGTAGTGATGGACGGGTTAGAAAAGTTGAAGTTAAAGTGGTGAAGGATGGCACTAACAGAGTGTATTTAAGGCCAGTTACAGATGTTGTTCTTCTTTTATCTGATGCTGTGCAACAAGGTAAGATGAAGGGTTAAGTGTGACATCTTACTGATGTCAGGCGGGGAGTGTTCTGGCTCCTTAAGAGCCATCTCACAGTTATTTTTTAGTGTGATTAATTGTTATTTTAACCGCTACTTACGTTTTGTAAAAGTATGCATTTAGATCGTATTGTGAAGGGCAACAGGAAGTAGCGTAGCTTACTTCCTGTCAAGCACGTCAGACGCGAAGGCTTACTCCTACTCCGGCAGCCCTGTGTCCTGAGCGAGCACAGCCTGTATGTTTATAAAATACCTTCATTTACATGCTTAGACTTAGAACTAAGTGTCTTTATGTTTTTTATTATGTTTGTTCTGTAAAAATACGCTAATTCCGTGAAGTTGTTACATTAGCATTTAAGCTAGCGTTAGCATGTTAGCCTTTTTTTTTTTTTTTCTTTTTTTTTTTTTATAAATCTTTATTCAACAGTTGACACGTTACATATAACAGACATTTGAACACAAGTTATTTTGACATTTCATTTTAACATATCATTTGTGAGGGGTGTGACATTGCACGTATCAGACATATAATGCAATATAAACTGAAATTTAACTATGATCAAACATAAAGAATATAACTAAGGGAGAAAGACAACCTTATGTAAAATTATAAAAAGGCAAAGAAAAAAAAAAAACATTCAAATTACATACTCAGCTGTGGGGTGGTACAACTCCTCTAGCTAATGTTAATCTTATTTAAAAGCTGCAGGGTTTTGATAGCTTTGCTATTTTTCACTTTGCTTAGAGATTTAATAAAATTCTTTAAATCAACACAAAAATTAATAAATTTTGGTTTGGAAGCTGTTACTCTGCACTTGTGAATATATCCTTTCCCAAGTAAGCATAAGATCTTAACCGCATTATTTAAAGGGGCCAGTTTAGTATTGCATATCAGGAATAATACCATTTCTTCTTTAATGTCTATTAAGTAATTAAAGGAAGTAAATAAAAGGATTGCAAGATCAGTCCAAAATGTGATTATGAAGGGGCACCTAAAAAACAAATGAACCATCGATTCTAATTCAGAACCACAGAAAGAGCACTTTGGTTGAACGTCCATAAACTTCGATAAAAAGAGATTGCATGGATAGAAATTGTGAAGGATTTTAATATGGATTTCTTTGGTTTTGTTTGGAATCAGGAATTTATTATGAACAGACCAGCTGTTACGTAAAGATAGAGTTGGATAGATTCGGTTCCATGAGGATATTGCTTTAGGGGAAATACTATCCATGGATATTAATGTTCTTCTGATGTGAATATTATTGCATTTTTTATCAAACAGATCTATACCATTTATCAAAAGACGAGGAACCTCTTCCTTCAAAGGCGAGTTCTGAAGTGATGACCTAATAAGCATTAGAAGTTTGGGTGATATACCATTAATGATACTTAAAAATTCTTTTTGTGTAATACCGATGTTGTTTTTCTTAGTAAAGTCTTCATAACTTATCAAATTTCCATCATTGTCTAAAAAATTAGAAACCCACATTACCCTCTTTTCCACACATTTTTTGTTGAATAGGGACCTTTTTTTATAGAGAACATATTGATTATTCCATACAATGCATTTGTGGGGTGAAAAATTATGTTTAAAGGCCAGCTTCCAAGAGTTTAGTGCTTGCTTGTGAAAATTTAACAGCTTCACTGGTAATTTGTTACAGTTGAAGTCACAGCCCAACAAAAACTTTAAGCCTCCACACCGGTTAAATAAAAAGTTCGGAATGAAAAACCAAGGAGTATTTCCACCACGCAGACATTGTTTGATCCAGTTCATTTTAAACACTTGGTAGAGAGTTGTGAAATCAATAGCATTGAAACCTCCCTCTGCATAGTCCATAACCATTGTTTTCCTTCCAATATTTTCAGTCTTATTTTTCCAAATAAACTTAAACAAAAATCTGTTGATTGTAGTCATTGTCTTTTTGTCTACAAATAATGATAATGCAGGGTAAACCATTCTTGAAATTCCTTCTGCTTTTGAAAGCAATGTCCGTCCTTGTATTGTTAAATCTCTTTGAAGCCATCCGTTGAAAATATTTTTTGTTTTCTGTATCTTCGGAGTAAAGTTGTTATCCAGTCTATCCTTTGCAGATTTATTGATACATATTCCAAGATATCTCACTGACTGCTTCACTATAATTCCATTGATATCAGTTTTGTTGGAGTCATGAATGGGTAGTATTTCACTTTTTTCTGTGTTGATATGGAGACCTGAAGCTTTTGAAAAAAGATCCAGTCCTATTAGAATGTTCTTAACTTGGTTTTCGTCTTTAAGAAAAATACAAGTGTCATCTGCTAGCTGTGACATCAAAATGGTTTTGTCCCCTATTTTGATACCTTCCACATCAATACAGTTTATAGCATAGAGGTTTAATAGTTCCGCTGCAATCAAAAATAAAAAAGGGGAGATTGGACAACCTTGTCTAATGCCTCTACTAAGTATAAATCGCCTAGATGTTACTTCTGAAAGAGAAACACTACTGTTTATACCATTATAAATAGTTTTAACCATTTTCTTAAAATTTGCTCCAAATCCAAATTTATCTAAGGCTGTATATATAAATGTATGCTCTATAGAATCAAAGGCCTTATAGAAGTCCAGGAACAGAATCATAGCCCCTTCTTCAATGAGATCAGAATAATCCATCAAATCCAGGATAAGACGTATGTTGTTGGAGATATGCCTTCCCGCCATAAAGCCTGATTGTGATGTTGAAATAATATTTTCTAAACTGGGTTTTAATCTTTTTGCAAATAAAGAAGTTAATAATTTATAATCAGAGTTTAGGAGAGTAATAGGTCGCCAATTTTCAATGTAACGGTTATCTTTATCTGGTTTAGGTAGAAGAGTTATAAGACCCTGTTTCATTGATTCTATCAAGTTGCCAGAGCTTAAACAGTCTTCAAAGACCATGAAAATAAGGTCTCTTAGATCTGTCCAAAAAGTTCTATAAAATTCAAATGGTAAACCGTCAGGGCAGGGACTTTTATTTAATGGTGTTTTTGCTAAAATATAGTCCAGTTCTTCTAAAGTAATAGGATCTTCACATGTTTTGAAACAATGGGAAGATATTTTTGGTATAAATCTATTGACTTGGTCAAAAAACAAATCACACTCTGTGACATTGAAAGATGACGTGTAAAGATTCTGATAAAAGTTAGATATGAATGAGTGTATGACATTACTGTCAGAAGACAAGATATTATTCACATAGAGAGTTTGTATTTTTTTTGCAGAGCCACGACTTTTCTCTAAATTAAAAAAATAACTAGAATTTTTTTCTCCATATTCAAGCCATTTGGCTCTAGACCTTATAAAGGCTCCTTTTGCTCTTTCGAGGTAGAGATTATCAAGATCATTTTGTAAAGCGTGAAGTGTTTTCAATTCCTCATCATCTATCTGTGTTCTTTTAATTAGTTCGTTAATTTTCTTGACTGTGTTTGTATTAGTTTGTATTCTCAAGTTTGCCTGTTCCTTACCATATTTAATTGAACAGCTTCTACACTCATTTTTCAATAATTCCGATTTTAGGGATATAGATATCTCTGTTATGTTTTTGTATTTTACAATAATGTCTTTTATTGCCTTAATATAACATTCTTGTTCCAAGAATGAACAGTTTAGTTTCCAATATCCTGAGTTTCTCTTATTTGTGTTCTTAACATTAGAAAGCAGTAAAGAAATGCCGAAATGATCCGTTAAAGGAGCTGGGCATATGTCACAAGAGCAAATAAATGGAGATAAACTATCTGAAACCAACCATAGATCTATGCGTGATTTTTTAGACATATCAGATTTAAACCAGGTGAATGAATCAGTTAAGGAAGGATGAAGGAGTCTAAAAGAATCCAAGAGTGATAAATTATTGCAAATTTCGGCAATGACAGGGTTAATGACATGGCCAGTGGTCCTTGGAGGACATCTGTCCCTGCAATTATTGGGGGCTTCATTGAAATCACCCCCCATAACCAGAAAGGCTGTAGGGTATTTACCTTTTGTCTGCAAGACCTTAAAAGAAAGATCTTGAAATAGGGCCTTATTTGCAGCAGAACTATTAAAGCCATACACATTACCAAGTATAAACAGTGTATCATTAAGTTCTATGACACAAACTATCCATCTGCCATCGTCAGAAGACTGAGATTCCAGAATATTCCTTTCAATTTTTTTATCAACCAGAATAGCTACACCACCAGAATGATTACTGCCATGACTGAAAAGGATTTTACTTCCCCACTGAGTTTGCCAAAATTTTTCATCCATTTTACTTGAGTATGTTTCTTGAAGAAAATATATATTCTTTTTAAAGGAATGACAGAAAAGAAATAAACTTTTTCTTTTAGTGATATCACGAATCCCTCGAACATTAATGGAAAAACATGACAATGAAAACATTAACGTACCTGCTTATTAGAAAAAGACTTATCAGGTTAACAAGTGCAAACTCTTAGCATAAGTGGCACTCAGATATTAAACGATATGGTGCCTGGTATCCCCGTGAGCTTCTGCTTTCCTTTTTAATTTTTATTTAATGTTTTCTATCTTGCAATAAGTATACCTGTAGCTTCAGCAGCAACTACTATGAAACCCACTGAACATTTCGCAGCAATGCTTCAGCCATCATATGACAGCTTGTGATCTTTAATTTACTAATATTAACTTTTTAACATACGACGTGATTTACTATCACCTTAACTCAGGTCATCTGCTGAAATTCTTTTTCCCTCAATGATGGCAAAGGCTCCTTTAAAACCTGCAATCTTCTTTTGGCGTCTTGCTTCCTCCACCAGTGGCCATAGTTTGGCCCTTGCTTCTTTCGTGTATTGTGTCAGATCCTCTGTTATTTTAATGTTCTTTTGTTTGAGAACCTCTGAATTTTTGGCGTCGCTCCAGATGCGGTCTCTGGTCGTACGCTCCAAGAACTGCACGATGATCCGGCGTGGTTGGGAAGAGCCGAGCCCCGTTTTCAGCCGAGGACCCAAACGGTGAGCTACGTCCACCGAGTGTTGCAACCTATCCGCGATGGTAGGAGAGATGCGTGGCAGGAGATCGATTACCGTCATCTTGACGTTCTCGTCGCTCTGCTCTTGGATTCCGGATATCCTTAAATTCCAGCGCCTTTGGTAGGATTCCAGTTCATTCACCATGTTCCGAAGCATCTTATTCTCCGACATCAAATTACAGACTTTCTCCTCCGCTGCCTCCAGTCTGCCCGTAATCCCACTTACTTGAACTTTGATGTCCTTCACGGCGCTGTCGACGCTCTCCAGTTTCTCCATAAAAGAATGTTGAGTTTCACCTATTTTATTGATTGCAGCTAGCAAGGCGGCGTTAGAAACACCTTCCGGTTCTTCCATTCTTAATGCTTTTCTTGCTGGGCTGTTTCCTGGAGTGCCTTTCTGTTCTTCAGGCACAACAATGTTAGAACTTTTTGTATAGTCGTGTACTCGTTTAATCCTCTCATCAGTTTCCATTGCTGTGGGCTTTTGTGGTTTCTCCCTCGAGTTTCTGGCGTTAGCGCTCATCTTTCCTTCCCGTAGCTACATGAACACTTAAGCTAGTTTTTTTGTAAAGTCACTATGAGGAGAGCCAAGTCTCTTTTTTTTTTTATTTTTGGGGAACCCAGAATTAATAGTCCATTCTAAAAAGAGATGTGGCACCCATAAGCTGCAGTTTGAGTGACCAAAAGTTAGAATTCGCACAAAAAAAACCTCAGACGCCTTTCAACGAACAACCATCCTCGGCGCCATCTTGGCCCCCCTCCATGTTAGCCTTGTATGTGTGTGCTTATTTAGTGTATGCTAACAAGTCACGTGATCACGTGTGGGTCACTATTTCATAAAATAAGGTAACAAATACTCATTGTAAGCCATGTTAATTTGGTTTATTCTTGTTTGCAGTTTTACTCTGGCCAATGGTACAATAAACGAACGCTAAAGATCAGCACTTGTCATCATTGAAGGAGTTATCTATGTGCCTAGCCCCGAGGAAATAGCGAGGGCAGAATAAGCAATAATATATCCGTCACTTTTATGTGGGTTCCAGCACATCAGGGTGTCAATGGGAATGAAAGGGCAGACAAATTAGCAAAGGAGGCATTAGAACTAGATGATATCACGGTGATAGCACTTAGTAAAACAGAAACTAAATCTATAATCAAGAGACACATCTTGCAGGAATGGCAAAAGAAATGGGATGACGAAAGGACTGGCAGACACTTACATTCAATCCAGGGGAAGGTGGGCAAAATGAGACCAGCAGGGGGCAGCGCGAGGAAAGAACAGGTCATCACTAGACTCAGAATTGGACACACTGGCTTAAATAAAACCTTACACTTAATAGGCAAACACCCGTCGGGTTTGTGTGAAAATTGTGGTGAAGAAGAGACAGTTCAACATGTGTTGTGTCAGTGTCCAGCATATTCAGTAGAAAGACTTAAATTCCATGCAGGTTTAAAGAAAGCTGGCATCACAGATCTCCAGCTATCATCTATATTAAGGGGTGAGCCATGGCAGTACTTGTTATGTTACCTAAAGGAAACAGGGTTAATTACTAGAATCTAGTTTTTTTTTTTTTTTTTTTTTTTTTTTTGTCTTATCTGCTCAGACCCACACTCCAGCATAGTAGGTGGCAGTAATGCACCTGATTGGAAGGTGCCACCCGCCAAAAAACAAGAAGAAGAAGAGAAGAAGAAAAGTGTTGCTTCTAGTTCCAAATAAAAGGCCCTCAACTTGCTGTCATTCAGCATGTTGCAGCTATAATCTTTACAGTGGAAGGTCTCAAACCTTCATGAGTCTCTTCAGTCTTCATACATTCAAAGGAAGAAACTCGCTGCTAAGATGTGACGACCACATCCTGAGAGCTCTGAGTTTCCTCCATCACATTGGTTTACTTTCATTTCCTCTTTGGTCGTCGTGGCGCAGCTGAATTTCTCCGTGAAATCCTCCATCTGAAGGTAAAACTGAACCCGGTTTTATTTGGTTTGATTTATCAGACTGAGGATCCAGAACAATCCAGAACCAGGAGGGAGGAGAAGTGGTCCAACAGAACCACAGAGGAGGACATGAGGGAACAAAGACCAGCACTATCTGAGACCAGGAAGGGTTGCTGTGCACGAGGAGAGACTCAAAGCAGATGTAAAAACAATATATAAAACTTATTACAAAACTTATTAAGAGCAGCAAAGTGACCGGAAATGAGCAACTAAATGTGTGAAACTTGGAAAGTCATGTCAAAATATTTATGTTTGATTATCTGGAAAAGATGAAGTGTTTCTTTTAATGTTTGTGACCTGACTTCCTTTCAACATGCAGGTACGGTTTTATGGAGCCCCGAAGCTGTCAAAATAAAATAAAAAAAAAAGAAAGAAAGAAAAAAAAATTTATTATATTAAAAGCAATCCTGAATTCTTTTTTAAAACCATCTTTTAATAAATGCTGATTTTAAAAAATCCTTTATGCCACAATCAGCTGCAGCGTGCAACAACTTTGCAGTCCACTTTAAAAATAATACTGACGCTATTAGATCCAGCCTTTTATTTCAACTCAATGTTGAGACCTGAAGTTTTGTTTTTACCCAAGGAAACACTGGAGAGTTTTGTCCTGGTTATCTTATGGTTTCGTTGAATGGGAGCTTTTAAATAAAATTAATTACTCTCTTCAGACGGGCGTTTTCCCCACTGCATATAATTTGTCGGTGGTGAGGCCCCTTTTAAACAAGAGTAGTTTAAATTCAGACATTCTTGATAACTACCAACCTGTATCCAACTCACCGTGTTAAGTAAACTTCTTGAAAAAGTTGTTTTTATTAAACTAAATTAATTTTACATAAAACATTATTTAAGACGAAAGTCAGTCTGGATTTAGGACAAACCACAGTACTGAGACGGGTTCGCCTACATTTTTGCTGATGCACCCGAACTGAAAAGTTTGGTACACCAGTACAACCATTGCTAAAACTTAGTCTGGAGCCCTGCATTTGTGATTTAAACTTGGCTTCCAGCTCTCTCTGTGTACCTGGTCAGTACCATTACATCCCTGTCTTCTAAGAACCCTTCCTTACATAGTGTTATGATCCCAGTCTTTACCTTGTATGGAATTGAACACATGGTGGGCCCATCAATATAAAGTCCTACCTCTTCAAAAGATTTGGCTCCCTTAGATAGGAATCAGTTCTTCTCGTTCACTACAAAGAATCGGTTCTTAGAGCCGGATCGTTCATGAACAACACATCACTAACATGAGAGAAAATACATTTTAGAGGATTTAGAAAAGATATACAGGATTTGAATAACACAGGGGTCTTTAGAGAGACCTCGTCTGGAGTGTGCACTGTGAGTTGCCAAGTCACGTGCACCCACTATAGGTGCATGAGGCTCAGGCAGAAAATGTTTTTCCAGAAACATCCTGCTACTGTCTGCAGCTACACAAGCAGAATCATCTCAGGTAGAGATGGAAAGTTGTTCTAACAAAATAAGTAACTCATGGCAACAACACAAACAAAGCAGCTGTCCATCACACTGAGAGATGATCTGATGTATGATCAGAAATAAACACTCACCAATTAACTCTTTTTGTTTAAGTAACATCAGGAAACTTGTGCAAAAAGTACTGAATAACATGATAGTTGATTATTTTAACCCCCTCAACACCTGAGTTTATTTATAGTTTTATAAAAATCAAAGACAAAATCAGACAAAAAGTGAAGCGAAAAAGACTCCCCGTAATTTCTACCATAGAAATATTAGATTTTTTCACCTGCAGTTTAGGCAAGGCAAATTTATTTGTAAGGCACATTTCATGTACAAGACAATTCAAAGTGCTTTATATAAACAATTCAGCAGGTTGTAGAAAGCAATACAAGTGCATTTAAAAAACAAACAAAGATTAAAAGAAATGCAATTAATGAAATAAAAACAGGACGAAGATGCTAAAATAAAACAGATAAAATGCAAGAAATAAAATTTCAGTGTGGGGAAAAACAATATTAAAACATGATTCCAGCCTAAAGAACCAGATGTAGATTTTGATTTCTAAATAAAAACTAGTTCCATGCAGCAGAGAACAGGTGAGTCTTTAACCTGGATTTGAGTGTTTCAGCTGATTTGAGGCTTTCTGGGAGTTTGTTCCAGACATGTGGAGCATAGAAGCTGAATGCAGCTTCTCCATGTCTGGTTCTAATAAGAAACTGGAACCAGATGACCTGAGGGTTCTGGTAGGTTCATACTGGGTCAAGCGGTCACTGATGTACTTTGGTCCTAAACCATTCAGAGCTTTATAGACCAGCCGCAGAATTTTAAAATCTATCCTCCAGTTTGATGCTGGAACCGCTGATTGAACCACATTCATCTGCTGTTTGACACTAAACCCTCATTTTATTTCTGTCTTTATTCCAGTTTCCAGGAGATTACCAGTAAAGCTTCTCTGTAGAACTGGTCTCCGCTCTGATCTGAACACTTTCACCTTCTTTGAGTCAAACTGCTGCAGGAAGATTTTCAGTGAAACAGCTGAAATGAAAATTGATCCTAAATGTGGAAAAAAGCTTCAGTGTGAGCAGCTGTGATGGAGCAGATAATCCACCTGTAGAGGTGAAGATGATGAAGATGAGGAGTGGCTGACAGGAAGCAGGTTAACGGATCAGAACCTACAGTGTGTGATTCTGCAGCTCCTTCAGTCAGACTTTCCATCCAAACTGGAATCACTTCATTTTTCCTTCTTTAACTTCATCCTTTAGTTTCTGTTTCTGACAGAAAATGTCAAACTTTTTTTCCTGCTTCCTGTTTTAAATCTTCATCTGATTTAGTTTCACTTTCTGTTCATGGTAATAAAAGGAGGAGAAATGTTTCCTCTTTTGAGGCTGGTCTGCAGCTCCATCCCTCCATCTGGTGTCCTGATAGAAGTCCAGCAGCTGAAGGCAGCTTCCTCTTCCTCACTGCTGTCTGACTGCATCCATCTGACTCTGATATGAAGCAGAAACTCAGAGCCAATCAGAGGAGGAGCAGCAGATGATGGAAAGGAGGATTTCAGTTGATGTTCAGATGAATGATGTGTGTTTCCTCTGCAGGTGAAGGTAGAAAGTGTGTGTGAGCTGATGTGAATCCAGCATCATGGATCAGGACAGAGAGGAGGGAGTCCCTCCCTCTAAAACCACTCAGAGGTGAGATGTCCATCTCTAACTGTCCATGACTCTTCTCCATGTCAGAGATCACAACTCACATCACCAAACATCTGGATTCACAGGAACCAGCCTGGACCTGGACCTGGACCTGAACCTATACCTAGACTCATATCTGGAGCTGAACATGAAGTTAAACCTAAAGGTGAACCTAAACCCAGCTGTGTATCCATGATGAGCGACCAGTCAAGAGAAGATTTAATTCATTTCCATCAAAGTCGTGGATCTAACAGACAGTAAGTATTTGTCAGTATTAAAATGTAAAACTCTCAGAATCAGGTTTTACTTTGTGTTGTGAATCTTTTTGCTTCTACAGTTTCTGAGAATCAGGACATTCAGATGGGCTCAGATGTTAAGACGAGTTGGATCAGATGGTTCAACCAGCAAACAGCTGCAGTTTGATCCTAAACCCAGTCAGACCAGTCTGATCCAGTTCTTTCCAAACTCAGACAGCTGGATTTCTCTAAGAACTCAGAAAGCTTCATGTTTCCAGTGTGAACGAGCTCCTCGTTACTGTTCATGCTGTGTGTTACATATGATATCCAGTCCTGACACTGTTAGGAAATAACATGCTGCTCCATGTAGAGCTTCTTTTTCTGGCTGACTTTGTCTCTTTAACAACTTTAGCTGAACGTGTTGCTGCTTCCAATAAAACCTTTGTTTCCATTTCCTAAACACAGTAAAGCTGCTCTGTGAACATGGAGAAAATAATAGTTTAAACTTGATGTTGAGTTGGTTTACTTGAACATTCAGAGGCAGATTTAAGTTTTTATTTTATTTTAGAAAACGTCCAAACCTTCCAGGAAACAGAATTCCTGCATGTTCCACATGGAAAGAATATTCCCTAAAACTCCCTTTGACTCACAAACAAACCAAAACTATTTCTGGTTTAAAACTCTAACAGTTCCTCTCATGGTTCTCCATCTGAAATAAGTCAGTCTCATCCAAGCACACACTGGCTGTGGCTGCCTTGCTCCAGGGCACCTCAGCACAGAGCTTCATGAAGGTGTTGGTGAGAGCTTCCTAAAAGCTGAAAGCAGCTTCTCCATGTGACAGAATGTGATGTGATTCTTCCTGATTCCTCCACAGAGTGGACCAGCAGAGCTCAGAGCTTCCCAGTGGTCAGTCTGCCCAGCAGCATCAAACACAGCTGGACTCCATATTTATGGTCTGTACATGTACAACAACTACTTTTCCATCTCTTCTGTCCACATCATCTCCATGCTGACCTTTGTAGACCAGTGGATTGTCAGTGTGTCCAACATGGATCTGATGTTTGGCTCCATGATTTCAGTCTGATTGTGTCCTTCATATCGTTTCTCTTCCAGCTGCTGGAGGACAACATGATCACTTTCATGAAGAAGGAGCTGAAGAAGATCCAGAAGCTTCTGAGTCCAGATTACCCAGAATGCTCAGTGTTGGAGGGTGAGGATGAGGAGCAGAGGAAGAGCAGCAGAGAGGCGTTAGTGAAGATCACAGTGGACTTCCTGAGGAGGATGAAGCAGGAGGAGCTGGCTGAGCGTCTGCAGAGCAGTAAGAGGATTTCTCTAAAGATTGAAGCTGCTGGATAAATGACACATTTACTGATGTCTCAACACATGAACATCACATATTCACATCCTCATTCCTCAGAGGCTTCAAATCTTTACTGACTCGTCTTATTTCTTCTTTTCTTTCAGAACTTTGTCAATATAAACTAAAATCTGCCCTGAAGAAGAAGTTCCAGTGTGTGTTTGAGGGGATTGCTAAAGCAGGAAACCCAACCCTTCTGAACCAGATCTACACAGAGCTCTACATCACAGAGGGAGGGACTGCAGAGGTCAATGATGAACATGAGGTCAGACAGATTGAAACAGCATCCAGGAAACCACACAGACCAGAAACAACCATCAGACAAGAAGACATCTTTAAACTCCCACCTGGAAGAGATGAACCAATCAGAACAGTGATGACAAAGGGAGTGGCTGGCATTGGGAAAACTGTCTTAACACAGAAGTTCACTCTGAACTGGGCTGAAGACAAAGCCCACCAGGACATCCAGTTGACATTTCCACTGACTTTCAGAGAGCTGAATGTGCTGAAAGAGAAAAAGTTCAGCTTGGTGGAACTTGTTCATCACTTCTTTACTGAAACCAAAGAAGCAGGAATCTGCAGCTTTGAAGAGTTCCAGGTTGTCTTCATCTTGGACGGTCTGGATGAGAGTCGACTTCCTCTGGACTTCCACAACAATGAGACCCTGACTGATGTTACAGAGTCCACCTCAGTGGATGTGCTGCTGACTAACCTCATCAGGGGGAAACTGCTTCCCTCTGCTCGCCTCTGGATAACCACACGACCTGCAGCAGCCAATCAGATCCCTCCTGACTGTGTTGGCATGGTGACAGAGGTCAGAGGGTTCACTGACCCACAGAAGGAGGAGTACTTCAGGAAGAGGTTCAGAGATGAGGAGCAGGCCAGCAGGATCATCTCCCACATGAAGACATCACGAAGCCTCCACATCATGTGCCACATCCCAGTCTTCTGCTGGATCACTGCTACAGTTCTGGAGGATGTGCTGGAAACCAGAGAGGGAGGAGAGCTGCCCAAGACCCTGACTGAGATGTACATCCACTTCCTGGTGGTCCAGACCAAAGTCAAGAAGGTCAAGTATGATGGAGGAGCTGAGACAGGTCCACTTTGGAGTCGAGAGAGCAGGAAGATGATTGAGTCTCTGGGAAAACTGGCTTTTGATCAGCTGCAGAAAGGAAACCTGATCTTCTATGAATCAGACCTGACAGAGTGTGGCATCGATATCACAGCAGCCTCAGTTTACTCAGGAGTGTTCACACAGATCTTTAAAGAGGAGAGAGGACTGTACCAGGAGAAGGTGTTCAGCTTCGTCCATCTGAGTGTTCAGGAGTTTCTGGCTGCTCTTCATGTCCGTCTGACCTTCATCAAGTCTGGAGTCAACCTGATGGAAGAACAAAAAAAACTTTCTAAGAGGCCCACAAAGTTAAAGAAACCAGATTCAAACCTTCTCCATCAGAGAGCTGTGGACGAGGCCTTACAGAGTCCAAATGGACACCTGGACTTGTTCCTCCGCTTCCTCCTGGGTCTTTCACTGCAGACCAATCAGAGTCTCCTACGAGGCCTGATGACACAGACAGGAAGTAGCTCACAGACCAATCAGAAAACAGTCCAGTACATCAAGAAGAAGATCAGTGAGAATGTGTCTGCAGAGAGAATCATCAATCTGTTCCACTGTCTGAATGAACTGAATGATCGTTCTCTAGAGGAGGAGATCCATCGGTTCCTGAGATCAGGACGTCTCTCCACAGATGATCTGTCTCCTGCTCAGTGGTCAGCTCTGGCCTTCATCTTACTGTCATCAGAAGAAGATCTGGAGGTGTTTGACCTGCAGAAATACTCTCCTTCAGAGGAGGTTCTTCTGAGGCTGCTGCCAGTGGTCAAAGCCTCCAGCAAAGCTCTGTAAGTACATATATAGCAGGATGTGGAGAAATATACTGCTGCTGGTATAAGGGAACATCATGGGACAGATTATTACTTGTCTTATTATTTCCTCTTCAGACTGAGCAGCTGTTCCCTCTCAGATGAAGGATGTTCAGCTCTGTCCTCAGCTCTCAGCTCTCCGTCCTCCAGACTGAAGGACCTGGACCTGAGAATCCAGGACTCAGGACTGAAGGAGCTGTGTGATGGACTGGAAAACTGGAAACTGGAAACTCTCAGGTCAGGTTTCTCTGCTGCTCTCACATGTTTTTCCTCTGTTTCAGCTTCAAACTTCTCTGTGATGGAATAATCTGCAATGTTTTCTAAACTACTTTGAAATATTGTGAATGAAATATGTCCAGAGTAACGCATCTTTTAAAATGAAGGAACATGTGTTTTATTTAGGACTTAAAGGTATAAATGAGTCTCTGGTTAAATAAAGATGCTCTACTTTGTCTCTCAGCTTTGGTTGAAACGTTGCTCGTCCTGCTTGTTTATCACGTTGTTTCCATCCAGTGGTTCAGTCACATAGTAAACAGAATCACCCCCAATGCTTTTTCCTGCCTAAACTCCTTTACCCTGATGGAAAACATCATGGAGTTTAGGAAAGGTGGTGGAATAAATTCAGAGGATCCAAGAAAAGACGACAGCGTTGCATTGAGAATCCGACCACAATGAGCCTCACCTGTGGTTTTATTCTGCAGCTCTGAAACTACAGATGTTCAATAAATATTCTACAGAAAGGGATTCAGATATTTCATCTAATGCAGTCTGATCACACTGACATGGAAACTATATGTCATGTGAACGTGTTCAGATATAAAATATGACTTTATAATCAAGCTTGGTGATTAAAGGGAAGGAAAAGTAAAACATGTTGTCACAGCTGCTCACACACACCCCACTGTCCTCATATATGTCCACACATTTACCAGTTAGTACAACTGGATAAACACCAGCATTGCTTCCAAGGCTGCAGCCAGAATGAAGTGTGTTATGGAATTATCTCCTTTCATAAAGGAAGCTACGCTGTTCCTCAAAGAGGTCATAAAGAAAGCATTGGAGCAGCTTTCATTAGCATCTGATGGTTTCAGACAGCTCTTACCATGGCTGCTGCTCACACACTTCCAGGTTCTTCACTCTGTAAGGAAGGTTCTGGAGCAGACTGGACACTTAGACCAGACCAGGGATGGTGTATCCATACTCTGGAGTCCATACTTTGATTTCAGCCAGTCAGATATCAGGTATGATACTGTGTGAATATGGAGATACCGCTCTGCTGAGACAAAAAGCCATTTGTTTTCACTTCTGAGAGTTTTAGACACTAAAATTGTGTGTGAAGTCCAGCAACAGTTATTCCTTCTGTGTCACATGATCATGGCAGCTGATCGTGGCTTCAGATGTCAGGATGTCATGATGATGCTGCTTCTGTAAGTGATGATGAGGTTTAGATATTTTACTGGTTTAATGAAGGTTATTACACATTATATTTTATTATATTTAACATATTACTATTACTTATAGTTTATTAACTTCCCATTTAATTAGAATAATCTTATTAATCTGTAGTTTAACTTTTTTATCATTATTTTAAAAAAGATTTTATATTTTTAAATGTAAATTAGTGTAATTTATTATCACTTTAAAAGCCTCTCAGGTATTTACATTTGTGAGTTTTATTTATGTTTAATGCTGCCGTTGTAATAAAAATAATAACACACACTGTGCAATCATGATTCTCCTTTAAGGGCCAAGAAGCATCAATATCGGTATCAGTATCGATGAAAAGTTCCATAAACTAATGGTATCGTATTGATGGGGAAGATTTTGGTACCGCCGTCCCTAGACTAGACGGACTAGACTAGACCAGGTGTTGTAAAGACTCTTGTTCTTCTCTCAGTGGAGACTGTAGTTCTGTCAGCTCATGTGGGAAATGCTGCCATCTGCTGCTGCAGCTACTAACTGCACCTCATGTTGGTGCCGTTTGCAGCTACACCAGGGGCCTCATTTATCAAGCTGTAGCAACAAAAACCGGCGTACGCCGCTCATAGTCAACTTTTGGGATTTATAAAAACCAAACTTGGTGGGAAAATGTTCCTACCTCCACGGCAACTCTGACCCAGGCGTACGCACAAAATCTGGGAAAACGGGAAACGGCGACACCAACGGTCCAGAATAAAATCAAGGAAATGATGTGAAATGTGAGACATTTGTACACAATCCACTATTACCTTTCACACCACGTGTTAGATATTAAAGCTGTTTGCAGAAATGAATAATTCCATATTAATTCTCCTAAGAGTTCACGCTCAGAAATAAAAACAGGATTTCCAAGAAAAAGGGAGATGGCATTAATAAGAACCTCAACCACTAAAATATGTTCTGTTGTTGTGAAACAAAACTTAGATGTTATAAAATCCATCCAGCTAAATAAGGTGGACAGTCTGCTGCCTGCATGAACCAGTCAGTAAAAGAAAATGTGAGAAGTAGCTTCGGTCCTTCATTCTAAGACCCAGCAGAGCGGGACGCAGACTGGAGGCTGGAGGTCTAGAAGTGATGCAACGCTTAGGAAACACACAAGAGGTGGATTTCCTTTATTTCCCACAACTCCTTGTCCACCTGGTTAATAGCGGTGATGGTGTCCCTCTGCACCTACAGGACTTCCTCTGAGGACATGGCTGCTGCGGTGCTGGGTGGAGTCTCTGGCCTCACCCTCTCCAACCACAGCTGCAGCTCCGCCCACCCAGCTGGAACACCAGGAACTAGAAAGAAATATTATTTAACACTAAATAAACTGCTACCAATCTCAGATGTATCTGTACATATTTATTTTATACGTTAAAGACTAAACTACCGGCATCATTACTGTCATTTAGCAGACGCTTCTCACCAAAGCAACTTAACGTGGGCTGTAGCGTTAGTGTGGAGTTGATATTCACTCCTGTGGGATTTGAACTTTGGTCTCCCGTATGGCAGATGGATGCCCTGCCAGCTGTGACATCCAGCCGCACCATCCTCCTCTCTGGCGTGTCTTCCCTCTGACACGGCGTTGACAGCATCTCCACCTGCTGCTCTCCTCCACCTTTCTGACCCTGGTGATGACCACGCCGCCCCCACCGGATAAAACCTGTTCTAGTTTTCCAACGTGGTCCATCAGGATCTCAGTCTGACATTCCAAAGAAATCCTCCTCTTCCATCTTTTCCCTCCTGAGCCATCATGGAAATGATGTGATGAAAATGTATTACAGGCGTTCACCTGACCTTTTATAGCCACCATGTGGGCGGAGCAAGGCGCTCCCTCACCTGCACCAACGTTAGAGTTGATTGTGATTTATAAACGGAAACAGGCGTGGGACGTGCGTCCGCATGCTTTTATAAATCTGGAAGTTTTGTGCTGCATTTCCTTGTTTCCCTGTGGACGCCGCCTGTAGTCTGCTTTGCTACTCTCAGGTTTATAAATGAGGCCCCAGATCTTCTGCAGGTATATTGCTCTGCCACAAATAACATCCACAGACTGAGAAGAGAGTTAAAGATGTGTGAAATACATTTCACATGTAGAAATGGTTTATCAGACTTTCATGTAATTATCAGTCCACACAGGTCTTTGCTGTGAAACCAGCTCTACCTTTAACACTTTCATTTCACGGTGAACTGAAGATGTAGACGCTGTTATTAATTAGATTAAACATGTTTGTGGGTAGTGAGATATTTGTAGCTGATGGGAGATATTTGTACAATCTCTCCTATAAATGTTAGAAAGTCAGATAAAACTTGTGGATAGAGAACTAACAATGAAACTAGATTGTGTATCTCCACTTTTCAAAGCTCCCCATTAGAAGTTCAGCAGATATTCTGCCTGTACAGAGCAAATTCTGGATTTGTTATTTTGAGGAATGTATTTTAGTTGTTCATAAACATTAAATGTAACATAAGTTTAATACAAATATTATTCATTTTGTTCAATTCCTTCTCTTCAGCCTGAGTGGATGTTCCTCTCAGATGAAGGATGTTCAGCTCTGTCCTCAGTTCTCAGCTTCCAGTCCTCCAGGCTGATAAAACTGGACCTGAGTATAAAAAATATTTGACTATATTTGGTGGCAGATGTAGCAGCTATTTGCTAAGAGTCAGTGAATTCTGGGCTCCATGTTTCACTCGGATCCTGACATTGACTTAGAGACCTCACAGATTCTGCAGCTCTGTTTGAGATGTCACTCAAGTTGACATCTGGAGCTTTTTTTTTTTGTCTCCCAACCATTTTTATAAATTCCTCCTTCAGGTAGTTCACATCAAAACGGCTTCAAGAACCAGAAAGGTCGCCTCACAATGACATCATTAAATTTTTAAAAAGTGTATTTTCTCCCTTTAATGTCGCTCATCCATCTTGTTGACCTGTGTTTTTGTGTTCTCCATGGTGAGAGGTGGGTCACAGCAACCGTGCTCTCTTGTTCCTCGTCTTCATTCCACCTCTGCAGCCTCTGTGTTGACAGCAGGAATTTCTATTATTCTGGTCAATAAGGCAGCTGGCTGCAGGACAATCAGCTGACATCTGGAGTAAACAATCAGAGCAGCATGAAATAGTGCTGCAGTCCCTTGACTCAATGACAGGAACAGTCCTGCAGCTAAATGAACAGCAAAAATCTCAACCAGCCTGTAGGAGTGGGTGCAGCTTCAATGAAAAGTAAAATATAGAAAGTAACAATTAAGACAAAAAGCTGGTTAAAAGTTAAAAAAACAGAAAAGCTAAGGAGTGACTGCAGCAGGCTATACACAGGTTGGTGCATGCACTAACTGTGTGTAAAACTTTCTCCATCATTTTATCTCCCTCTTTCTCTCCAGGCTGAGTGTGTGTGGTTTCCTGCAGGACTCAGGACTGAAGAAGCTGTGTGATGGACTGAAGAGTCCAAACTACAAACTGGAAACTCTCAGGTCAGGATTCATCAAATTCATATATAATGTTAAAGGAATGGAATATTTATTTCTCTAAAAGGAGGGCAGGTAGAAAAAGTGTGAGAACCACTGAGTTATAGCTGCTGTTAGAATGAGTTTGTAGTTGTAGTTTCTATTTTCACCAGCAGAGGGCGCTTTTAGTTCTTCTGCACTGATGCCAATGAGAACAGACTTCAGCCGAGAGAGAGCATGCTAATGCTAATAACTGGATGAAGAGTGGTTAAAGCTTCATGTCATGTGGAATTATTGATTCTGGAAGGTATCCACACCCACGAGGAGGTTACTGAGTTGTCGGACATCACCGTGTTATTGTGTTTTTGTGGAGAGAAAACTCCATTGAGTGATAACAGTTAGCGCCTAGCATAGCATGCTAGCTGCTGCCGACCACGGCTAATTGTTCATTTTGTGGATATATTATTGTTATGTGTCATTATGCTTCTAAAAAGATGTTTAAAACCAACCGGAGGTATATAAGAGTGTGCTGTGGAGTTATTGAGGGACGGTCATTTAATTAATCATTTTAAACATGATTGGAGTGTGATTTAATTCATAATTGTTCACTAAAAAGAGAATGAATAGTGTACAGTTTATGTAGAAAGATGAATAAAAAGAGATAAAGAGGTTAATAATGAGTAAAAACTGCTGCTCTATGCAGGCTGTTTTTGGTGTATGAGCCGGTTGTGATGGCGGCCAGAGCCCGGACCAGAGGCACCAGAAGCAGGACACCGGCTTACTTTTTATTTATTTCTACGTTATGGGATGACTATAAGTATATAAGGTTTATTACAGGAGAAGTATAAAATACAGGCAATACTTGCAAGTTCGAGAGCTGTCTTGCTGACCCCAGAAGCCAACAAGAGGACTCTGCCTTGCTGCATTTTAGGAATCAGTTTCATTCAACCTGACCCTAGCTGGAGGCAGTGTTGGGAAAGTTACTTCCCAAGTGTAATATATTTCACATTACCAGTTACTTTCAATTTTAAGTAATACATTTCTTTACAATATTACTCTCTGTATAAAGTAATAAGTAACATATTACTTTTCAGTTACTTTTCACCAAAATAAGCATTTAGGACAAGGCATTACGCAATGAAGGTGCGCAATATTTTGTCATGGTGAATAGTTCTCATTTAAATGTAGTTCCTCATTATTATAGTATGTGTGTGGCAACAAAGTCTAATGAGGTTGCATCAGAAAGTAGTTGTTAATATGAACTGCTGAATTACAATAATGTAATGATATGGAAGAATTAAACGACATGATGTGATACAAACTCTTGTTTTTAGCCGTTGACAGTTCTCTTGGCCTTCCACCAGCACATAAAGTGCATCTTACTGTAATGTTCTTTTCGATTTCTCTGATGTATTCAAAATAGTGAGAGTAAACCCACTTAGAAAATGTCGAGTCGGTTGCCATCATTCCTCGTCCTTTTCTTCTTCTTCTTCTGTTAATTTAAAGCCGCCGCCCTCGTCTTCTTCTTCTTCCTCTTCTTCTTCTTCTTCTACTTCATATTTATTTTCGGCTGTTGCGCGATGGTTGTTTTATTATTTATTTGTCTGATGTTTATACTGACAGTTGGGATTGTAACGCATTACCGGACTCATTTACTGTAATAATATTACCAAAATATAGTTAGTAACGCGTTGTATTACTTCGTTACTGCCAAACGTAGTATATTAGAGTAACGAGTTACCTTTGTAACGCGTTACCCCCAACACTGGCTGGAGGCCAGTCTCTAAACTGATAAAGAGGAAAGGAGAGACTGGAAGGCGCTACTCTCTTATTGTCTCGCCCAAACAGGCTGCTATTTTCTAAACAACTGTTCGTATCTAGCAGCTGCCCATCAGTCTCAACCTTTCCCCATATCACGAGTCTGGAAGAAAAGTGGTCAGCCAGACCTCACACAAGAACACAACAGGAGAATAATAACTTCAATGTTCTATATAAGGAAAATACACATTATGAAATGTAATTGAGGATAATAAATGAATAAATGTATTGTATGAATAAAAGAATGATAACACTTGTGATTGTTATATAAGTAAATATGATCGATTACCATATGCACTAAAATTACTTCCACAAAGGAAAAGATGTGGAGAGGCAGGACAGCCTTGTCTAATACCTCTAGATAAACTGAATCTTGGGGATTTACCAGCTTTTAATTTAATAAAGCTGTTTTTTTAGAGTGACGATAGCTGAAAAGAAGTCATCCCCAAAACAAAAGTTTTTAAAGATTGTAAAATGAATTGATGCTCCACCGTATCAAAGGCCTTATAAAAGTCTATAAATAACATAAAACCGTTATCATCTACTATTTCTGGATCAAGAACGTTCAGCACAAGCCTGATATTGTTTATTATGTGTCTTCTGGACATAAAGCCTGACTGGTTAATAAATGATTCCACAAAGCCAAATTTTTACAATGTGGAAATGAGAAATGAGCAGTTAACTCTATCGAATGTCTTTTCTGTGTCTAGTGTGACTATAATGGTTTTGGATTGTTGTGATATTGAGCAGTCTATAAGGTTAAGAAGTCTACGTGTGTTGTTGGATGAGTGTGTGCCTTTAATGAAACCGGTTTGATCAGGGTGAATGATAGGTGAGATTATATTTTCAGCTCTATGAGCCAGTTTGTGATGGTTTTAAGTCTACATTAAGGAGAGATGTAGGACGATAGCTAGCTGGTCATGTTGGATCTTTGTTGGGTTTTAAAATGAATGAGATTGTATCTTTATTCATGTTTTCTGGTATATTGGAATTATGTTGTATTTCAGACATGACTCAGCAAACTAGGGGTGCTAGAATGAGCAGAAATGTTGTAGAAGTCAGCAGGAAAGCCGTCGGGTCCTGGTGCTTTGTTATTAGGCAGATGTTTAAGAGCAGTGTAAAGTTCTTCATGTGTTATTGGTGAGTCCAGCATGTTAACTTGGTCTTCATTTAACTGTGGTAGGTTGATGTTGTTTAGAAATAACTTCATTCTTTCCTTATCTGTTTTCCCAGATGAGTTTAAGTTTGCATAGAATTCTTTAAACATGTTATTAATCTCTTCGGGTATCTGGGTCGGCTTTCCTGCTGAGTCCTTAATGTTGGAGATGGTTGTTTTTTTCTGCTTTTGTTTGAGCTGATTTGCTAATAGTTCACCACATCTGCTGTCATGATGAAAATGTTCTTTCCAGGCTGGAAATGAAACGTACAAAGCTGCTGCTGGTTGATCCCGCGCTGGCTTACCGTCACATATTAATGTTTATTAATAAAGAGTGTGGACATACATATTTAAAAAGTGTTCTAACATCCTAATTATAAAACAAATTACACTTGTTAAAATTAAACTTTAAAAACAAAGAAAATCTTGACTGAAGAATTTTTTTTTTTTTTTCCTGCTGTTCTAAACATTTTTAGGTCTTTTCATCATTTTTTGCCTTTCTCTCTACAACCCTCTCCATGGTAGCATCCTTTCTAGGAGCCATTTGTCAGGTTATGTATGTTTCCCATAAAATGTGTGTGTGCACATGCATGGTGACATCACCGGTGATTGTGTGTGTGTTATCTTCATTAATGGGTATGCTCACCTGTGTCTGGTTTGGACCTGGAGCATGGAGGCACGGTGAGCTTAGGGAGATATTTTCTATTAACCGTCATCTAAATGCACCGTTTGATAAATCCTTGCACAACTTGAAGCTCGTCAGTTGAAGTAAGTGCTTGTTTCTTACTATTGTAACATGGATAAAGAAAAATAAAACATGGTGACAAGTTCACTGGTTTAGCGTGACTCGTCTTTGATACAAATCCTCGTGTCTTATCCTGCCGCGGTGATTAGGTTCAAATTTAAGTTGGTGCGCTGCAATATTTTGTCAATAGAAAGTAATTATTTGTCAACAGAAAATTATTTTTGTCAAGAGAAAAAATGTCAACTAGTAACTTATCCGTCAACGGAGATTATTCTGTTATTTTGTTAACAAAAAGCATCTTGTTAACAGAAGATATTAGCCTACTTGTTGAAGCAGATTTAATGGTATTATCGGTACAACCCTGGATGTTTGAGTTTGCTTTTAAAGTTGTGAGCGGTAGACGTGAACGTGCATTGAAGTCTCGTAAAGCCCATTCATTCACAATTTGCTGTTTGTTTGCTGTCGTAGCCGTTGCTATAACACGACACACACACACAGTATGTCACAATTCCGTGGGAAATTCTTTGAGTGACTTAAATGTTCCATCAAACATGTAAACCATTATAAGAAAGCTTCCTTATAAGTTGCGGGATCAGTGGAGAAGCACGGTTTGTGATATTCAGGAGAAGTTTTACCGTAGAGTCACGTTTCAGTATATTGTGGAGTTTGTGGAAAAACAAGATAGCAAGCAACCGTCTTTTTTGGAGATATCCAAGATGAACCTGGAATGAGGAGAAAATGGTCAAGTCTCAAATTGGTTCAGAAACTAGAAGCAGTAGTTTTGCAACAACTGGAACATCTGTTCAGAAGAGAGTGGAAAATGTGAATAAAGGAGAGAAGAACTCGTTAGTTTGTTTTGTGGAGCTGGTCATTCTTTGGATATTTTCCTTCTTCTGGATAAAAGGACACAAGAAGAGAAGATGTCTTTTTTTAAGGAAAATGGGACGTGTTTTGGTTGCCTGTGCACTGGGTACAGGGGTAAACATTGCAGAAAACATCTGAGGCAAGTTCTCCGTTGTAATGTGTGATTTTAGAGGTTCGTGGTGGTCAGCGGATCCTCATCCCATTTCATGGGATCCCAACTAGCATCCTCCCGTACCCGTGCAGCCACGGTACGGACTTCGGCAGGGTCAGTACGGCGTGGCGGTCTCCTCCGCATTTGCCGCTGAGTCTGAGCCAAACCCACCAAAGCTTTGTTCAAACATTGATTCAGTGCTTCCTTCTCTGCCTGTATTTTCATTACTTCTTGCCTGGCTAAAGACAGCTGTGTTTCCAACTGTTCTTTTTCATCAGTTAACTTTTTACACTTCTCCTGCGATACACGCCATGCTGATGCACAAAACCACGCACGCCTCTGAACCCCCCCCAACGGGGATTTCGGAGGAACAACAATTTCTTTTAGCGCAGGCAATGCAGCCGCTAGAGAGCCGTCCTTTACAGCATCTCCCCACGGCTCGGGACGACCACCGCCGTCCCGCAGACAGAGCGCAACTTCACTCCATTCGCCAGTCCAACCTGGCACATCAGATTGCTCCACGGCGGGAGACTTCCTATTCTGTTTCTTAAACATTTCTGCAGCCACCAAATAATATCAATTACAATTTATTAATTGTTCGTGACGCCAATAATGTAATGTGTGATTTTAGAGGTTCGTGGTGGTCAGCGGATGAAACACACAAAGTCAGAGTGCTAGAATAAGTGTGTCAGGTTTATTCCCCGCAGCTCATGACACTCATCATTACATCTCAATGGGTTCAGCCTTATAAGCATAGCATAGCTTGCCCTACCTTTGACACGGACTGGAGAGCCAACAATCCCGGTAGAGTGGCTTAGAAAACCCCGGCTGGGCGTTCGTATACGTAACCCGCAGCAGACTCTACCGAGATGTGGGATTTCCCCGTCTTTATACTTATTTAGAAAAACACAACATCGCATGAGAGAGAGGATGGCCGGTCCTTTCCCACAGGCGAGGATGAGTCCTGAGATCCTGTCTTGTAAACATCTTTACAAGACACCCTTTTCTCACCCTTCCAAAGATAGGCAGTTACACAGGCACCAAAACAAGCAGAATAATATAACAAAAACAGTATACAGGTGGTCACTTGGGACAAAACAAGCAGTTATATAACACCAATAGTATACAGATGGTCATTTTAGGACACAAATTAGATATTCCCATATCATTCCACCTCTGGCCTAAAATGGCCTTAATTCATAAAACCTTCACCTTCCCAGATAACATCATCATCTTCAGTATGGCCAGGAGCATGTTGATACTCCTGGCAGACAGTAGTGACCCAATGACACACGAAATCTAACAACTCCATTCGCGTGGCATATACATCATTGTGCACCCATCGATCTTGATTACTCCAGTGCATATAAGTGAACTGATCTACATCAGTATCTGTATCCACAGTTACATGATAACACATCGTTCCATAAGGTCCATCTTCTGCTAAAATATGTATGTGCATCATCTTAAGGCAGTGTGATATATGGTCCTAGACAATCGTTGTTTAATCCGGCGTATATAAAGGCATGTTAATACATTGCATAGCGTCAACACACATAAAATAGCCACAAGAATCAATAATGGTGGAGCTACATATGTTCTAGCGGTGACAGACATTCCTGAAAAAATGTCCCACCAGTGATGAGCACTGTCCATCTCCACCATCTTTGCTGCATGCAAAACCTGTTCCTGGTTAACTAGAGTTGTTACTAAGGCACGGGTAACATTCTGAGAATGGCTAGACATAATATCTTTAAGATCACGGGAGCGAGACAGTGCACTTTGGAAACGCTCCAGAGAAATTCGCCATGGTAGGTGTAACACTTTCCACTGGACAGCCGTCAGATGAGATTCTGTGGTAAAGTTAGTCAACCTGTAAGTTACATTGTGCCAATGCCATAGGTGTAAACCTTTTAAACAACCTGAGAACGGTACAGTAGGCAACTGAGTATGGTTGTGAGTAGTAGCTACGCAAAGGGTGTTGGGGCCCACTTGCCATAGTATGTCGCTAGCTGGTTCTATATACCATTCACACAGTGCCGTGTCTCCTGTAAAGCATGGATCTCTATACCCTTTAGATAAGAGGCAGGCTTGGCCTCGATCAGTAGTTTCACAGTCCTTCAGGTCATACGTGTGATTAGTTTGGGGACTAAACCATTCACCGTAAGTTCTCAAAAACATATACTTATTATGTACGACCAATGGTAATACCTGAAACTTACAGATGGTGATCGCTTGAGAACATACCACTGTATCCAACTTACAGTACACATGGTCATATTACATCGCGTCAGTTCAGGCTTCACTTGTAACCATGAAGCATCAGAAATATTAAACAATCGTCTCCATTCATTTGGGTTAGGTGCAGTTATCACTCGTACAAACCTCTCCTCCTGTAGGCGGGAATATATCACCTGTAAACCACATACAGTTGCATCAATAGCTTTGGTTACATTTATGAAAACATCGGCAGTGTCATTAAACAATCTAGTTTGCCATTTCAACTGTTGTTGTAAAATGATGGCAGTCTCTTTCTGTGGTCCTATAGGGACCGGCATCCAGTTCCCCAGGCGATGAATAGCCTGGCTAGCTTTATTTCCAGTGTTGGACAACATTGTCCGAGTGATTTCTCCATCTATGGTGTTGGACACACCTAATACAGTTCCAGTTCCACCCAGCAATGTATCATACCAGGCCCTTCGACGTCTGGCATGATGACAGGTGGGCATTTTTGGCAAGTTCACAGTCCAAGTTACAACAGTTCGAACCACAGCATGTGCTTTTTCTTGACAGGTTGTCACCAATGGGGCCACATGATTAATGTTTACCTGTTCCTTTGGCAGCACATCCACCGGGTGAATCAAAGGATCAATCCGATTATGAATGGTTGTAGCATTTCTTAATTGGAATGACTCATAAACCTGCACCTGTGAATTAGTACCATTTCCCAATAGAGTTCTATCGGTCAGAACCAGGAGCATCATCACGTCCGACGTGACAGTGACGTTGCATCCAGCTTGTACATGTACTGATGTCATCGGTCTCCGTAGGTGCATCGTTTGTATGCAGCCTCGACACACATATATGGGGCATTCACTGGTTAGATTGGCAATATAACAGATTCGGTTGGCTGGACAGGTGAAGTTATCCTGTCTCCTCATCCTTGTTGCGTACCTCCAGCCCGTCCGAAACATGCCCACCTCCTTCATCGACCGGTGGGGCGTCATCGCAGTCACAAAGCTGTTGGTGAGGATGGCAGTGAGGGCAGCTTGCAGCATGCCCCAGCAGGCGGCACCACCAGGTCGTAGGCGGGCCATAGCGAGGATCCTTCTGCGCCCCCTCCTTATTGGATCTGCCGATCAACCTCCTCCACCCCCACTCAGACATCCACCAGGCACACCAGGCTGAAAGAGACACATAACTTCAGAAGAATATAGCAAACAGCATTAGTCTTCTCTTAAATAACATTTTAACACGGGAACATTTTTCCAATCTTGTTCCCCAGAGTATATTATAGTACAGGTTGAGTCTGCCCCCTGAGCGATAATTTCAGCAGGTCTAGGCGGGCCATGTTCTTGCCTGACCCAAACCTTAGCACCCACTTTATCTGTAGATCCAAATCCTCCTTGACCTCTAGTAGTAACCACCTGTGGTGTTGTTATTTCTTGCACCATTGTCATATTACATGGTTTTATTACCAGTTGAGCTATTTTGTCACCTTTAGTGACCACAAACGGTTCAGCAGCTATATTTAATAGCACTACACCCAGTTCTCCTTGGTAATCAGCATCAATTACTCCTGCCATAACAGTGATTCCTTTCAGAGACAGTCCTGATCTAGGCAGGATATGTCCGTACATGCCCGGCGGGCATTGTAACCCTAAACCGGTTTTCACAACCGTTGGGGTATGACTAGGGAGCGTTACTGTTTGTAGACTCGTCAGGTCTAAACCCGCTGAGCCAGGTGTGGCACGCAGTGGAATTTTAGCATCATTGTGTATTTTCCACATTTTAACACTTTCATCTGCTGGGGTAGCATGCACCATGACCATTCGAGTGAGTGGTGTCACTCCTTCTGCAAGAGGTCTGTTATTAATTTGTTTAACCACCTCTGGTAAATTGCGCTTCCAATTATTTAAACTATTATCACCTGAGGCTTTCCTCAGTGAGGATTTCAATAATCTATTTAGTCTTTCAATTAACCCTGCTGCTTGTGGGTGATACGGAATGTGATAAATCCATTCTACATGGTTTTCATCCGCCCATTTCCTTACCATGTGACCTGTGAAATGTGATCCATTAGGCAAGGCAAGGCAAGGCAGTTTATTTGTATAGCACATTTCATGTACAGGACAATTCAAAGTGCTTTACATAAAACAAAGACATTACAGATATTAGAATAGTAAAAGGCATCAACACATAATCAACACATAATCACAATAAAATAATAAATTACATTAAAATGATTAAAAGCAAGATAAGTTAAAAAAGTTACCGTGCAGATTTCATGCATAGGCGCATGAGAAAAGAAAAGTTTTTAACCTGGATTTAAAAATGTCTACATTTGGGGAAAGTTTAATCTCCACTGGCAGTTTGTTCCATTTGTTTGCAGCATAACAGCTAAATGCTGCTTCTCCATGTTTAGTCTGGACTCTAGTCTGGACTAGTTGACCAGAGTCTTTGGATCTAAGAGCTCTGCTAGGTTTATATTCTCTGAACATATCACAGATGTATTCTGGGCCTAAACCATTTTGGGATTTGTAAATGATCAGAAGGGTTTTAAAATCTATTCTGTGACTGACTGGAAGCCAGTGTAAATATTTTAAAACTGGTGTGATGTGTTCAGATCTCTTAGTCCTGGTTAAAACTCTAGCAGCAGCGTTCTGGATGAGCTGCAGATGTTTAATGCTCTTTTTAGGAAGTCCTGTTAAAAGACCATTACAGTAATCCAGTCTACTGGAGATGAATGCATGGATGAGTTTCTCTTGGTCTTTCTGGGAGACTAAACTTTTAATTCTGTTGATGTTTCTGAGCTGGTAAAAAGCTGTCTTAGTGACAGCTTTGATATGGCTGATGAAAGTCAGATCTGAGTCTATCAACACTCCCAGGTTACGAACTTGGTTGGTAATTTTAAGAGCCCGAGTCTCCAGGTGTTTGCCAATGCTGACCCTCTTCTCTTTGCTACCAAACAGAATAATCTCAGTTTTGTCTTCATTTAATTGTAGGAAATTCTCCCTCATCCAGGTGTTTATTTGCTCCAGACACTGACACATTAAGTCTATTGGACTGCAGTCATCTGGTGACAGAGACACATAAAGTTGTGTATCATCTGCATAACTTTGATAACTAATGCTATAGTTTTGTAATATTTTACCCAAAGGGAGCATTTACAAGTTGAACAGAAGAGGTCCAAGGACTGACTCCTGGGGGACTCCACAAGTCATGGCCACTCGCTCGGATTCATAGCTGCCGATCGTAACAAAATAACTCCGGCCTTCTAAATAGGACCTGAACCAGTTAAGGACCGCTCCAGAAAGTCCAACCCAGTTTTCCAGCCTGTGCAACAGGATTCTGTGATCTACAGTATCAAACGCAGCACTGAGATCCAACAGAACCAGGACTGATACTTGACCAGAATCGGTATTCAACCTAATGTCATTTAACACTTTGACCAGAGCTGTTTCAGTGCTGTGATGAGGTCGGAAGCCGGACTGAAATTTATCAAGATTTCCACTTTCATTTAAAAAGTCATGAAGCTGGTGAAATACAACTTTTTCAATAATCTTGGAAATAAAAGAGAGGTTAGAGACAGGTCTATAGTTGTTCATTATAGAGGCGTCTAGAGTCCTTTTCTTTAGGAGTGGCTTAATAGCAGCTATCTTTAGTGACTTGGGAAAAATGCCTGATGCCAGCGAGCTGTTAACTATCAGTAGGAGATCACTTTCTACTGAGGTAAAAACTGTTTTTAAAAAGTCGGATGGTATCATGTCCAGAGTGCATGTTGTTGATTTCAAATGCCAAACTGTTTCTTGTAGGACTTTTAAATTCACCATTTTAAATTGCAACGTAACATCAGAATTATTTCCAGGTTTTAGACACAGACTACTTTTCTTGTGTGACTGTGTGGAATTAATATTTTGCCTAATTGTTTTAATTTTTTGGCTAAAAAAGTTTGCAAATTGGTTGCATTTCTCAGTGGAAAGGAGCTCTGGGCTTATCTGTTTGGGAGGATTTGTAAGTTTTTCAATCATAGCAAACAGAGTGCGAGAATTGTTGACATTCCTGTTAATCATTTCAGATAAATGCAGCTCTCTGGCCTTGCACAGCTCATTGTTATAGTTACGTAGGCTTTGTTTGTACAGCTCATAGTAAATTTGAAGTTTATTTTTCCGCCATTTCCGCTCAGTTTTTCTGCATTCTCTTTTTAGGCTGGTAACCACAGTGGTGTTTCTCCATGGTGTTTTCTGTTTGCTCAAGTTGCTCTTGATTCTTATCGGTGCAACAGCATCCATTACATTCAAGATTTTCAGATTGAAATTATCCAGGAGTCCATCAACTGACTCTGCACTGGTTGTTGGTAACATAGCTATGGCCTCCACAAACTTAGCACTTGTTCTTTCATTAATGTACCTCTTCCTAACGGAGAAGCAGGTTGGTTGAACATTCTGAGTGATCAGTAAATCAAACAAAATACAAAAATGGTCAGACAAGGCCAAGTCAGTGACCCCAACAGAAGAAATATCAACACCCTTTGAAATAACCAGGTCCAGAATGTGACCTCGAATGTGGGTCGGTTGTTTAACATGTTGCCACAAACCAAACATGTCCAATATGGAACAAAATTCCTTGACATTACCATCCGTCATGTTATCTATGTGAATGTTAAAATCCCCAGTTAAGATGAAATGGTTAAAATCAGTAGAGATAACCGACAATAATTCAGAAAATTCATCAATAAAATTTACACAATGTCCTGGACGTCTGTAGATGATTAGAAATAGGATTTTAGGAATGCCCCTTAAAATAAAACTAAGATATTCAAAAGAAGTAAAATCACCAAATGACATTTCTTTACACTGGAATGAATCTTTAAATAAGGCAGCTTCTCCTCCCCCTTTCCTCCCGTTTCGACATTTATTCATGAAACTAAAATGAGGGGGTGCTGTTTCATTAAGAACTGTAGCACTTGTGTCTTCTGTTAACCATGTTTCTGTCAGAAAAAGAAAATCTAAACTGTGAGAAATGATGAAGTCATTAACTAACAGTGACTTGTTGGACAGAGATCTAACATTTAGTACAGCAGCTTTATGAAGTTTACACTGGTCTCTGTTGTATTCTGAGTTATACAAGGTACAGTTAACAGATTAGATCGATTCACCCCATAAGCTGACCGTGTTCGATTCCTTATTTTACTAACTAACACAGGAATCCTACTGGGTCCAGGCTTGATCTCAGAACAGCTGTCAGTAGTAGCAAAACTACAGCAAGGACCCTGAACGCATCATGGCATGTTATCTTTGTTGTGAATTCTGCTGCTCTGGGAACCTCCTCCCATGCCCTGCTCGGTCAGGACAGATGATCTAATAGGAGGATGAGGAGGGGGAGGAGGGGGAGCCCTGTATTTCTTGGTAGATGGTGGTCGCTGGGGTTCAGACCTGGATAGAGACATCCTTTTAAGACCTTGAGTGATGTGGAGAAGAGGGTCTGGTGAGGGGGGAGAGCTGGCAGTTGATTGCTTCTCTGCTGTGTCCTTCGCTCTTATCTGTACACTCATGTTTGGGTTTGCCGTCCCAACAGCATGACGCAAGTGTGCACCAAGTAATCTGCATCCAGTTATATTTGGATGCACACCATCAGGTCTGAATCGCTCCTTACAGTTCCAAAAGATATTGAAGTTATCAATGAACTTTATCCCATGGGTGATACATGCGTTTGATAACCATGTGTTCAGGCCAAGAAGCCTACTGAAAAGTTCAATTCCTTTACCCGCTGTAGGAATGGGTCCTGAAATGTAAACATGGTGTGCTCCCAACTGACACAGTCTCTCCAACAGTAGAGAAAAGTCTTTTTTAAGGATCTCAGAGCCAATTTTCCTCCTCAGAATATCAAAAGACCCTGTGTGGACAATAATCTTCATATCATCTGGATGTGAAGACAGAATGGTCGGCAACATCTCTGTCAGTTCCCTGACTGATGTATCAAAAAGTGTTAAATTTTCCGTCTTTGCCATCCTCACATGCTGTTATAGAGTCCCCAATCAGAATTGTGTCTATTTGTTTTTGTGTGGAGGCGCCGATAGCTTCTCTAGTCCTCCTGTTTGTGGGATTTTGGCCTCTCCTCCTGGTCTGGTTAGACCTGGGCTGAGTTTTAGGGCTATTTCTTGAATTTTGATAAATCCTTGCATTACATTCATCATCATTCATTTTAATATGACTCAACACATCATATTTATTATGCAGTGAGACTTCAGATGGTGGAGTGAGTGCTGGAGCTTTAAATTTCCTGTTGGATTTACCTCTGCGACGAACAACATCAGACCAGGTTCTGGCCGGGGTTGAGGACTTTGGTCTGGCACCAACAGTGTTCCAGAAGGAGAGATCAGTCTGATGGTCCGGTTTGGGATTTTCCTCAGCTATTCCAATGTCATTTGAACACATCCAGGGAAGTGTATCAGCCAGGTCTGTCGCGGGAGGCTCCACATTCGACATGCCTTCGCGTATGAAGATGTGACTCAATCCATTTGACAACTCAGTAGCATGTACAGAAGCTACTACAGAGTCAATAAATTCTTCATTCACACGAATGTCTTGCAGTGTTTCAATCCTCTTCTCCAGCTGTGTTATCCTCAAAGAAAGTTGCTCACACTCAGTGCAGCTCACTGATACTGCAGGGTTAGGAGACATCATTCCACTAGTTCTCCGATGGCAATTTAACTAAATTTATCAAAAATATATTTGTTCCAGTGATTTATAAGTGACCAGGAGTCCTTGTTCCTAAATTTCTTGCCGGTAAAGATAAGAAAAAAGAAGAAAAAAAGAAGAAAAATGCAAGCAGAAAGGAGAGCAAAGCAGGAAGCGTCCGCACGGCAGCAAAGCAGGAAGCAAAATTATCAGTTTGAATTTGTACAGGCATGCCATAATATTGTTTAATCATGTCCAAACATTTTAACGTTGCCTTTTGATTACTAAATTTACAGGGATGAACTATCAATACTCCAGAATATGTATCTACAGCAGTACATGCATATTTACAGTTCTGTGAGACTGGCAACGGTCCAACAAAATCCATCTGCCAGACTTGAGCAGGACTTTTTCCTCTCTGAATATGACCCTGTAGATGTTGAGGCTTGCCACGCCTCTGATGTTGACACTGTTCACATTGTTCTATGGCAGTTTTTACATCATCCTGTTTTAGATCGATTCCTCTGTCCTGAGCCCATTGCAGGGTTCCTTTAATACCCCAGTGACCGCTTTTCTGATGAGCCCATCTTGCCAACCCTTCTGTGGACTCTCTAGCAACCACCATGGTTCTAGCAACTTCATCAGCATGTTTATTATGCAGTGCTTCTGCACTATTATTAGTGGTATGTGCATCCACATGAACAACATATATAGTTATGGCTTGAGCTTTTTCCCAAATATCTTTCCACAATTCCTGCCCCCATACTTCCTTTGATTGTATCATCCAGTTATTCTTCTTCCACGTAGGCATCCATGTTAACATACCATTTACTACTGACCAGGAATCAGAATAAATTCTTGCTTGTTGTATTCCTACCTGTTGCAATACCATATGTACTGCTTTTAATTCTGCCCACTGGCTACTCTTTCCATCCCCTGTTTGTTCCAGGGTCTGTCCTATGGCTGGATTATAAGCCACAGCTTTCCACTTCCGCTTGCCTGCTGTCCACTTAGCAGAACCATCTGTAAACCATGACTGAGCCTGCTGTTCAGATGTCAAACTTCCATAAGCCTGTCCTGGCCGGACTGGAGACGCATCCATTTCAGTCACCAGGAACCTGGCTTCATCTGCTGCAGGAGCATCTGCAACCTGTTCATGCAGAGTAGACACACCTTTTTCTCCAGGTTTTACCCGTTCAGATAAATACCATTTCCATTTAATAACACTGCTTTCTTGTGCTGTTCCTATTCTATGAGTAGTTGGATTACTCAAAATCCATGACATTATAGGTATTTGTGGGCGCATAATGACCTCATGCCCCACTGTCTGAGCTTCTGTTTCTATTAAACTCCAATAACAAGCCAGCAATTGTTTTTCAAATGGTGTGTATCTTTCACCTGCAGGTGGCAGTTTCCGGGACCAGAACCCCATGGGCTTTCTGACCCGCCCTTGCTTCTGCCACAAGCTCCAATTGGCATAATCTGCTGAAGCAGACACCTGCAGTTCTACTGGACCAGATATCAGCTTTCCCAATGACACAGCCTGCTGTATAGCTTCTTTAGCTAACTCAAATGCAGTCTGATGTACAGTACATCTGTCCATTCAAACACAGCCTTTTTCCTTGTTATTGCATAGAGGGGTTTCAGGATCTGTCCCAAGTGTGGAATATGATGTCTCCAGAATCCAAACAAACCAATAAACCTCTGCAGGTCAGCCTGTGTGTGTGGGACGGCAAATGTCAATATTTTTTCTTTGGCCTTCTCAGTTATCTCTCTTTCTCCTCTGTTCCAGGTTATTCCTAAGAACTTCACTTGTTGTGCTGGGCCCTGCACTTTAGCAGGGTTTATTTCCCATCCATGTGACTGCATGTGAGTCATCACTTGTTGCAATACTGCAGCCACTTCGTCCTTATTGATCCCCTGGATCATTATGTCATCGATGTAATGGGAAATCATTATTCCCGATGGTAATTGCATTTCAGCAAGATGTTCAGCCACTATGCGATGACAAATAATAGGACTATGCACGTAGCCCTGTGGAAGGCGAGTAAACGTGTACTGTCGCCCCTCCCAGGTAAATGCAAACTGTTCCATCCTATCCTCTGGGATAGGAATAGTAAAGAAAGCATTAGCCAGATCAAGCACTGCATACCATACACCGGGATGATGTTGAACCCGTTCTATTATGGTAAGTGAGTCAGGTACTGCAGCAGTTAACGGGGGAGTGTGTTTGTTTAACCCCCGATAATCCACAGTCATCCTCCAGCTGCCATCTGATTTTCTGACCGGCCACAAAGGATTATTCCAAGCAGTGGAGATTGTTTTCAAAACTCCAGCTTCTAAATAATCAGATATTGTCACAGTTATCTCATCATGTCCTCCTGGTATTCTGTACTGCTTTTGTGATATCACTTTTTCAGCCAGAGGGATTGGGAACGGTGCCATATGCACTTTTCCAACCCGTACAGCACACACACTTAGTGAGCGGAGTTCTTTAACTCCAAATGAGAATCTGCCCCCTCTCAGATGGAGAGTCATACCTGTCAAAATATCCATTCCAATAATGTATTCTTTAATGGGAGTGATTATAACTTGATAAATATGTGGAGGTAACGTGCCGATAGTGAGAGAGAGCTTAACTATTTTTCCTTGAACAACTCCACCACCTAAACCACTCAATGTAGCAACTAAACCTTTAAATTTATGTGGATTACCATATATAAGGGTGGCCTCCGCCCCCGTATCTACCAGAGCTTCCACTGTTTGTGTAGAATTTCGCCAATGTATACCCAACATCACATGTGGGCGTATATCATTAGCAGCCCAATTAACTAGCCGAATTGGAGGGGCTCGGCCAGTTTCCTAGTAATAATTTTCAGGTAGACCAGGATATAGGCGAGAGCGCCTCTTATCTTTTTTATCCTTTTTCTCCTTTTTCTTCTGAGCTTTGGTTTTCTTCACTCGTGCTATTTGACAGAGTTCTCCCTCCTCCTCCTCCTCCTCCTCGGAGCTCTCCTCAGGCTCCGGTTCTGCACTACTTTCACGCACCAAGTCCGACAGCATTTCTTTCATTTCTCTCCATCCATCCAGACCAGACACACATGACACTTTAAGTCCCTTTTTAGACACAATTTCTCTTAATTCACTCGTGAGTTTACCATCTATCTGTGACACAGGAACCCCAGCTTTCACTAGAGCATTCCAGTAATCTCGGCGTGTGGGGCCACCAGCTTGTGGCTGAAATGCCTGCTTAGGTCTCGGGGTGAATTTTGGTCTGTCTCCCCTCTGTTGAGACGGTTGAGGACGAACATTCATGTCATCCCACTGTGCCAGATTTTCTAATTCTCTTATCATCCCTTGTACAGCAGAAGCAGGTCTGTCTACAGAATTTAACATTAATGTTAACACCAAGGATCTGTAATGTGGAGGACTGGTTTTTATCAGATGATCCCGTACTGATTTGGGCACATACATATCAGCCCATGCATCAGCCGTTCCCAGAAACACTCCTTCCCTCATCATTAACTGAGCCACCCGTTGCACAGCATCTCTGATAGTATACCAGGGCCGGGTAATTGGTGCCCAATCACCGGGCAGGCGGAACACAGTTCCGGTTGCAAGGGCGTACAAAGAAAACACAGATGCCGTGGCTCCACGCAAATCTGTCATTGCATCCCTGTATGCGGCATTAACATCAGGGTTTCTGGATAAACTGACAAATTTATGTGCATCCCCCTGATCCACATCAGTTTGATGGGCCCCTTCATCCAACAATCTTACCAGCCATGAATCCAGGGGCTCCTCCACCCCCTGCCTGAATTTTCTCCCCAGATGTGACACCTCCTCTGCAGTATAATCCTCTGTAATTCTCTGAAACAGTGCTGCAGGGGGTCGTGGTTGCACCATAACGGGCTGCCCATTTTCATCGAACATGAGGTCACCCAGCCCGTTTACAGCCTGAACAGGGGCTGTAGGACCCATATTCTCAGTCTGGCGACGACGGGTCAATGGATTTGCCTGATACCAGTCTAACCCTTCAGCCTCGTCCCAGACATCCTCATCCCATTTCATGGGATCCCAACTAGCATCCTCCCGTACCCGTGCAGCCACGGTACGGACTTCGGCAGGGTCAGTACGGCGTGGCGGTCTCCTCCGCATTTGCCGCTGAGTCTGAGCCAAACCCACCAAAGCTTTGTTCAAACATTGATTCAGTGCTTCCTTCTCTGCCTGTATTTTCATTACTTCTTGCCTGGCTAAAGACAGCTGTGTTTCCAACTGTTCTTTTTCATCAGTTAACTTTTTACACTTCTCCTGCGATACACGCCATGCTGATGCACAAAACCACGCACGCCTCTGAACCCCCCCCAACGGGGATTTCGGAGGAACAACAATTTCTTTTAGCGCAGGCAATGCAGCCGCTAGAGAGCCGTCCTTTACAGCATCTCCCCACGGCTCGGGACGACCACCGCCGTCCCGCAGACAGAGCGCAACTTCACTCCATTCGCCAGTCCAACCTGGCACATCAGATTGCTCCACGGCGGGAGACTTCCTATTCTGTTTCTTAAACATTTCTGCAGCCACCAAATAATATCAATTACAATTTATTAATTGTTCGTGACGCCAATAATGTAATGTGTGATTTTAGAGGTTCGTGGTGGTCAGCGGATGAAACACACAAAGTCAGAGTGCTAGAATAAGTGTGTCAGGTTTATTCCCCGCAGCTCATGACACTCATCATTACATCTCAATGGGTTCAGCCTTATAAGCATAGCATAGCTTGCCCTACCTTTGACACGGACTGGAGAGCCAACAATCCCGGTAGAGTGGCTTAGAAAACCCCGGCTGGGCGTTCGTATACGTAACCCGCAGCAGACTCTACCGAGATGTGGGATTTCCCCGTCTTTATACTTATTTAGAAAAACACAACATCGCATGAGAGAGAGGATGGCCGGTCCTTTCCCACAGGCGAGGATGAGTCCTGAGATCCTGTCTTGTAAACATCTTTACAAGACACCCTTTTCTCACCCTTCCAAAGATAGGCAGTTACACAGACTTACAGATATACATGTTCTCCATCTCTGCGTGGGTTTTCTCCGGCCAGTGTTGTTTTTGGCAGGCAGTGTTAAAAAAAACATGAGCGTGACCGCTCTCAGCTTCCGTAGAATCATTCTGTGTATTTTATTTCTCTTGATAGAAACCACAGACTTACAGATATGCATGTGTTCATACGTAGAATGTGACTCAGCAACAATAAAGCGTGGCATAAGGAGAAGTGTGTTGGACTGGTGCTGTATACCTCATCTGTTCTGACTGGGCCATCTGTGGAGGCTGCACATATATAAATCAGTGTCTAATACTCATCTCTGAGGTCACAGGTTGGTCCTTCTGAACTGAAATTATTTTACCAACACCTCTTTTACCAGTTAAACCAGTGGTGTAGTCTACGTGATACGCAGGTATACGTCGTATACCCACTAGAAAAGGTCACAAATTTCCGTATAACCACTAAAAAAATGCTCAAAGATGCGTATCAACATGTTTCGTGACATAACTTTCACTTTCCCGGTCATAAAAAAGCCACAAAGCCGGCCCGTTTAGACCATGAGGAATTCCGCCAAAAGTGACGCTGAGAGAGAGAAAGCAGCTTGGACCTCTGTCCTGATCCTGACCTGCGTTCCTATCAGCTGATGGCTGGTTGCTAGACAACCGCCGAGTGGCGGAGGAGAGGAAGAAGAAGATGCAGCAGCAGCAGAAAAAGAAGGGGAAGAAGATTTTTTGGGCGGTAGCTACGAGTAGTTAGTGGAGAGGGAACGCAGAGACAAAAACATGAAAAGAAAACAAAGTCAAATCACGCTGTTTCAGTGTGTCAGTGAGTGTGTTGCTACTGGTGTTGTTTCCACTGTCGATTCAGGGGACACTTACACAGTTACGGGTGGGGAGGAGAGCCTGACACTGTCGTCCAACCTGGGCCACGTTTCAGAAAGCGGGTTTAGTGAAAACTCAGAGTTGGTCAACCCAGAGTTGCGCTTTAAACTCCGTTTGTTTAACCCGCTTTCTGGAACGGGACCCCGGTGAGTGGAATTCGTGCGTTAAACAGCAGGTGATTGGCATATTAAATTATATAAAACTAGCTAACTAAAGTGGTGGTTTCATACTGCCACTCTCTCTCTCTCTCTCTCTCTCTCTCTCTCTCTCTCTCTCTCTCTGTGTGTGTGTGTGTGTGGGGGGGGCGTGCTCGTAGAAGAGACTTAGACCTGGCAGGTCTTGTGGAGTGAGAGTCGGGTAGGGGAATTTAAAAACAGACATCTTTGGTTAGAGTGGAGAAACGGAAAATTTGGTAAATGTTGGACATTTAAAGCTGGTAGAAACTATTTAAATGTACAAAGTTAACGCTATATTAGCATGTTATTATGGTTAAATAAAAATGAAGACAATTCATAGTCATATTAAATGTCCATTAATTGGGACACCTTGTACACCATCAAATAAATAACTTACGTGTGTTATGTGTAGTTGTCTCATTATTCAAGCTATTCCAAGAGTGGAATGTTTGCCTCTATATTTTTCATAAAATTTTATTTATTGAAATGGATTTGTCTTGTTCTGTCAGTGGCTGTTCAGTGCAGTGGCGTCTCTGGCATGAAAAGTTGAGTGGGGCACAACAGAGTCTACACCTGTATGCACCATCTGATACTTCTGTGATGGATATACATTAGAACCTGAGATTGATCTGTATTAAATGACCCCCCAAAAATGACAAAACATACACATAAAATTCAATTTCAGTTCAAGAACACAACATATTTCATACATATAATTACAAATGAAGGCTCATGGAAAAAAATCACTCACCATTGCAGTTCATTTCTTGAATAGAAAGGATGCACGTCGATCTTTCATCTGAGCAAACTTGTCAATAACCTGTCTGTCAAAGTCCAGTAATCCATGAATGAATTCATTTTCAATGGACAACATAGCCAGTGCATTTAACCTCTGCTGCCCCATTGTGTTTCTTGTAAATGTTTTTATTCTTTTCAGTGTTGAAAAGTTTCTCTCTGACTCAGCTGTGGTCATAGGTGTTGTGATTATAATTTTAAGCAGTGACACAGTTTCTGATAGGGCCTCCTGTAGGTTGTTGTCATAAATCAACTGCAGCAGAGGGAGAGTATTTCCTGCATGCAACTCTGAATGACAGTACAGTGACTTCAGTTCAGTTTCGAGTTTAACTTTATTTCCAATTGGCCATATTTTGATTGCAGTTTCAAATTCAGCACTTGGGAACGCTTTGCTGAACTTACTGAATAGTGTGCAGTCCACCAGCTGTGATGCTATGAGGTAATCACTTTTGCAAAATCTTTCCTCCACTTGAGCAACCACAGTATCACAAGCTTCCTTCATAACTGCAGCAGTGTTTTTTTTCCTCCATTTCATTGGCGCTGCCTCTCTCTCGAGCGATGTCATCCACCTTTTTTCTTAGTCGACCCACGCTGTCTTTGAAGCCACCCATGGCGCGATTAACTGTGGCTGCATCCACATTCCGTTTTTGCAGTGTGTTATACAGAATATCTACTTCTGGCATAAGCTGGTAGAAAAACTGCAAATACTGTAAAAAAGTGTCATCCTCCAGGTGCATGGCAAGACCATATGCTTCACGAATGGTAATGCTGTCCCATCCAGGTTCTGTTCGGATTTTATCCAGACACATCTTGATATCTACACGGTTCTCCCACACAGCATTCACTGTTCTGCTTTTAAAATTCCACCGAGTAGCAGGTGGCCGTGGGATGCGCCGATCAGATGTTTCTGATAACGCAGCAGTTCTCTTTGGCGAGTTGGAGAAAAATGTAGCAAAGGCAGACAGATCAGCAAAGAAAACTTTTAGATCGGAGATTCTTGCGGAGCACACCTGCTGTAGAGTCAGATTTAACTGGTGTGCGTAGCAATGCACAAATTGCGCGTTTGGGTACATCTCTTTAATCAGTGTCTGAACGCCACGGATGTGCCCACTCATGACCGCCGCACCATCATACGTTTGCGCAATTAATTTATCTTTTAAACTCAATGGCTCAAGAACTTGTTGTATTGTTCTTGCAAGACCAGGTGCCGTTTTATCCTTCACCTCAACAAATCTCCAAAACCTCTCTTTCACTGTTGTTCCAGTCATATAACGGAGCACAACCACCATCTGCGATTTGCACGACACATCTGTTGTTTCGTCAGCTTGAACAGCAACGAAAGTAGCCTTGGACACCTGCTTCACAACTTCCTCCTGATATACATTAAACATACAGTCCAGAAGTTCGTTTTGAATTGTGGCTGAGGTCCCTTTGAACTATGGCTGTGATTCATAATGTTGTCTGAGTCTGGAGTCACCCTCACACATAGTCTCAAAAATGCTCCGGAAAATACCGGGGTTCACCGAAGCGGCAGATTCATCACGGCCCCTTAAGGCAACTTCACATTTACCGCAGAGTTTTAGGCATGTAATGATTCTTCCAAGCACATACCTGTTTTCTTCAGTTTGCTTGTTGTGTAGTTCAATGGCGCGTTTGTGAGCGGAATTTATCTGTGCTGCTATGTTAGCACTGCCAAGCAAGCCCAGTTTCAGAGAATTCTCAACATGTGAGCCACTGCTCTCATGTTTGGCCAGACGTTCTGAAAGATGTTTCAGATCTTTGAATCCCGATGAGGTCCATGTAGTTTCTCCTCCAAAGAGTAGGCAAGGAAAGCAGAACAGCGATTTTCTGGCGACACTTGCAGTTAGCCATGTTTTCCTATAGAACCATTCTGGGTTGAAGGAACGGGTTTTGTCCTTTCCCGCTTGAACGATGTTAAAATCCACCGGGTGGTGAGGTCCCAAACGTTTAATTTCTAGTTTTTGCTCAAGTGGCAAAGTGTTAAATTTAGCTTTTATTAATGAATCAACTTCATTCATTTTTCATCTCTTTCGCCTAGTCGCTAACACTGAAAATCAACCTAGCTTGATGCGTAGTACCCACAATCCATGAAAACTGCACAGTTTATTGACGTCTTGACGTATGTCATCCCAGCATTTTAATTGGATGACATCGGCTTGGGGCCACGATAGTTGTGCCCCACGGCTGTCTACTAAGAACAGTTTTGGACATGCGCACCATCATTTTAGTTGTTCATCAATTTAAACAGGCGCTGATGGGCCGGCCCCATTCTCTGTGCGTTTATAGAAAATAGGCTACTGTCGGCATTCGTGGGCAAAGCTCTTGATAATGTATGAATGTTTATATAAAAATAGTCTTTATAAGATAATTAGTCTTTATAGAGTATTATTATTTTTGATTAGATATTTTTAGTAGATTATTACTCTATAAGGGCTGCTCCATAGCGACATCTGGTGGGGCCAGGCCCTACTGGCCCCAAATGCAGAGACGCCACTGGTTCAGTGGTTAATTACAGTGCAGCTGTTAATCAGTTCACCTCAAACTTCATTTATGAAGCGTTTTTCTTGACAAAGGCAACACAAAGTGCTTTACATGATGAAAAAAATTTATTCATATTAAAGTTAAGCAAGCCTTCACACATTATATGACATTGCAATTTAAAAACACACCCATCATTTTCTCTCTCACAGTCACACAGACATCCACATACATGCACAAACAGAGCAGCCTCCCCCTCCATTATACACAAACACGAACTACCTCATTTCTGTTTCTTAGTACAAAAATAATAAAAGTAAGAAACATCTGGCTTGACGCTGCTGTGAGGAAACATTATCTTGGGGATCCAATCGCCAGCCCAACCATTTCCATAGAGGCCAGCACAGCAACCACCCAGACCAGGGCAGGACAGAGTCCGCATCACAGCTGTAGGACTGCAGTGCAGAACCCCCAGCCACTGGGACAAGGCCGATCGCCACAGCAACAACCCCCAGTCCAAGCAGGCAAAGCTCCTGGGACGAATGATCCCCATGAGGAAAGGAATGGCTATTCTAGTGGGTCAGAGTATACCCACTAGAATAAACTAGACTACACCACTGAGTTAAACATGTGTAAAATGAAACAGTCAACAAACAGTAAGAACAGTATGAAACAGGTAAAACACTGTGGAGTTACACCTGATTTTCTCTACAGGTGTTCTTTGAGTCGACGTTCAACATGAGTGCTGATTCAGTCTTTTCACATCTTACATTTTCTCTGTAACTTTCTCTCCAGGCTGAGTGCGTGTGGTCTCTCAGAGACAAGCTGTGGACCTCTGTCCTCAGTCCTCAGCTCCCAGTCCTCCAGTCTGACAGAACTGGACCTGAGTAACAACGACCTGCAGGACTCAGGACTGAAGAAGCTGTGTGGTGGACTGAAGAGTCCAGACTGCAAACTGGAAACTCTCAGGTCAGGATTCATCAAACTAAAAGTTTAAAAGAGTTTTTATTCATGAGTAACAAACTTGTGGAAGCTGTTTGTATGAATATCAGATGTTTGTGTGTCTCTGATTTAGGTCTCTTACACCACAACTTTTTTCTTCTTAGTCCATGTGTGTACAGGTTGCTGCTAAACTAGTAGAACATGCAACAGTCACATGACAGTTAAAGCTAAACCCATCTTCAGTCTTTTTTTTATTTCCATTCATCGGTTTTAAAATAAAGAAAAACATAAAACTTGTATAAAAAGAGAATAGACAAACTTTCTTCTAAGGGATGTAGATATTTGTGGAAAATGATGTAAAGTAAAAACAAAAAGTCCATAGTTTCCAACCTAATGACAAGAATATTTCAGCCACGTATTTAGAGGCATTGTGGAAGGTCCAGAGAGACACTTGCAGCTCCAGAGTCGCAGGTTGGAGACCCCTGATGTAGTGTTAGTAAACCAAAATTTACTGCATTTTCTTTTTATGAAATCAACATGTATTTATTTGGTAGGGACAAGTATGTTTCATGAGTCATGTCACACACGACAGCATTTTAGCCAAGGCTAATTCTCAATGCCCGTCCCTAGTTAGGCTTTTACACAAAACACAGACAACAGTGACTATACACACTACAATACAAAACAATAAAACATCACAAATGCAACATGGAACGTTCACATGTCTCACCCCTGAATAAAACACTATAAAACAATAAAACAATGTCTTCAGTTATCAGCGAATACAACAATCCCACCCATTTAACACCCACACAGGAAATTACAGTATTTAAAAATTAGTACAGTCCTGGTTTGTCTTTAGCCAGTTCTTAAACCTGGAAGTAAATCTTTTAGCGTCAGGTTTGGTCTTAATGTCAGATGGTAGTGAGTTCCAGAGCTTAGAGCTCTTAACAGAGAACGCTGTCTGTCCAAAGCCAGTCCTGCAGTACGGGATTTTACAGTTGTGATTTGTGGTATTTCTGGTGACTCTGTTGCTGTTTTGTCTCTCAGTAAATGTACTTAGTGGCTCAGATGCGAAACAATTAATACATTTGTGAATTAATTTAATGAAACAATTATTGCTAAAGCTGTCAAAGCTCATTAGATTATATTATTTAATGACGATACAATGATGATGGCGGATTGGATTTTTGTCCATAATTTTTTGTGCTCGACTGTATAGCGAGCTTATAGGTTTGGTTGCAGTAGGAGCGGCCGGCGCCCATGTTAACATGTATGTACAGCAACTAACTAACAGTAACTAATACAACTGAAAGAAAAGCCAAAAGGGCTTTACGTATTACCAAACACCAAACAAAGATAACAAAAAATAAGACTGTCAGTCAGCAAAATGAAGAACACAAAAGCCAAACAGTTTTAACGCTGTTGGAAACAAATACTAATCTTGCTTCTCAAAACCACCAACTAAGCACACGGTCACACTCAAGTTCACAAGCCAAGGGCAGCCTGTCTGTGCAAACAGTTGCTACTGACTGAGCGGTCGCAGCAGTCTTTTACTTCCTGGTGGAAGGCAGCAGGAGCAGGGATTGGACCAGCAGTTATCCAATCAGGCGGGTGAAGCTTTATTTGGAAAAATAAATGCCACTATATAAGGAAAGCAGAGTGAAAACCAGCGAGGACGGTGGTGTAGACCAGGGGCGGTTCTAGGATCAGAGGTTTAGGGGGGGCTGAGCACCCAGACAGCTGCCCAGCCAGACTAGAGAAATTTCACCGTTTTATATTTATATTTATTTATATATATTTATATATTTTAACACAATTTCATTCCCACATTTGTGAAAGAAAAGTAAAACACTTTTTGGTAACTTCTGTGACGAAACCATCAAATCTGATGAAGGTGATTTAAATGCTGAGCCGCAGCAGAAGAGGAATGGATGGAATCATAAAAGAAACTTATTGTAACTCTAATTTCTGGAGGAAGACGACACATTCTGATACAGCAGCTCCTCAACACACACAAACAGTACGGATGAACATGTAAACAATGTGTTTTATATCTAATAAGAGATAAAAACACCGATACACTAATCCAACTTACAGCAACTTATTATTATTCTTGATAGACACACCACAAAGGAGCGCTGTAGAAATGGCTGCTGCCTCAGTATGCCTGATCCTTTGGGCGGGTTGTACAGGAAACACAAATTTCCCTGAGGAATTTCCAAAGGGATTAATAAAGTATTTCTTCTTCTTCATTTGATCTCACACTCTTACCTGAACCTGGCTCTGTTTTACAAAAACAACATTTTATGTCCATGATGAGTCTGTGCATCTGTACACACACACACACACACACACACACAAACACACACACACACACACACAAACCAGGGTTATAATGTTAATGTGCATCCAGTCAGTTAGCTGGTCAGTAGCATCTTGGCTTTAATATGAACACATGCACATACATAACAGCAGCTTCTCTCATTCCAGTTCAAACAGAGGACAGTGGTACTGACCACTGCTAACGTTTCTTAGCTAGAAAAACTTTGGCTAACTCCTACCTACCAACATAAAGAGTAACCTAAGCTTAAATGCAGCAAACATGAGGACTGCTGATGATAAGAATGTGTTGGTATTGAGTGGTAGAAGTTAAGAATTGTGCCACATCTCATGGTTTAAGCCAGGTTCTTCCACCACTACAGCAGACACTCAGGAAGGCAGCATCGCTCTGTGCAGAGAGCTCAGAGCCCGAGGTGGGGAAGGCAGGTGGGATCACACCATGTTAGAGAAAACAAGAATAATATTTTTCTTGTTAAAATATTATGTTTCAACCAAGCACAGTATGGCTTTTACACATTTCTAGTTTTTTAAAAAAAAACTAGAAATGTTAGGGGTGCTGGGATTCAGTTTAGGGGTTGTTATGTAGATAGATGAGCAAACCAGTTGGTTTAGGTGCTTTACGGTAAACAAGATGGTGTATGGGTCAGAATACAGGGAGGAGGCGGATGGAGTATCTTTATCTTGAACTGTGGGTCCAGCTCTGTTTATTTACAGTAGTTCAGCTCAGCAGTGTCATACCAGTCCTGCAACAACAAGCAGACATCAAGTCAGTAACTGGACTCAATATTACAGGCTGTGTTACACAAGCATGATACACACAATACCCTCAAGCAGACCTGCACTAAACAGTAACATATAAACCAGCAGGTCTGAGGATAAACATCCCCCTGCCTGAAGAACCCCAAGCAGCTAACTGGTCCCCACATAATGTCAGCATTAATATTAAGGAGCGTCTCGCTGGCTGGACTAATCCAGATGGAGCGTTGGCGCCACCTGGTGGCCAGCGCGGGTATACGTCCACGGCAGCATGTGCCGCTCACGCTCTCCCGTCATGAACATGGTACCGTGTCTCCTTTCCTCCTAACGAAACCCTCACCTGCACCGTGGAAGAACACGGATATCTAGGCAGACTTATGGAAGTGTCTGCTGACTAACACCCATACATCCACCTAACAGAGACTCCGCCCTGTTACGGGTAAATGTCTGAGCTTAACTTCGCTCGTATCAGATAGAACTGAGCCAACAGGAAATCCTCACTTTCCTCATCGACTTAACACTCAGGATAATGAACCAGCTGACATAAACCTCTGTAGGACGTCTCACGTAGGCAGAGAAGAACTTCTACAGCAGAACTCGTCTGCTTCACTCGTGGCTAAAACCGGAACGAACCCCAACTCTACTACGTCACTTCCCTCCCACCGTCACAGAGGCTCAGTCCTACACACCCACAACCCAGTCTTTACTACAGGGGCTTCAGCCCCCACAATGGGCTAGAAACGCCTCTGGTGTACACGACATAGACTTTGCTGTAATGAAGGGAGCTTTAAAACTTAAATGCTTCAATTCCTTTACTAGACACAGAGATTCCTTCTGGTTCTGCATTCCCAGGGCAGTTTTCCAAAAAATGGTTGGTACTGAGTTTGTACTACGATGTGACGATGATGTACGCAAACTACCTGCAAATGATCAGATTTCCACCAGCAAGTTCTCCTCTACTGCAAGTTATTGTTCTGCCATCATGTTACACCACACAATACACCCCTTTGGAACAACCGATGCATCCTATGGAATAGAAAATCAATGTTCTTAAGAACTCGGATGGAAAGGGAATCTGGTCTATCACCCACCTAATGGACGATACAGGTGAACTATTAAATGATCCAGATTCCTGTAATTAACTGAAATTTCACTGCACAGTTCAAGAGTATAATAAAGTTAAAAGCAATTCCCATTACTGTGAGAAGAATGATCCAACAAACCAGGGAGCGTTCTGATATTCCAGTAGAACTGAAGCCGCTCTGGATCAGCGGCGACACTTGAACAGTTTGACTTCAATAACAGATTCATTGGAAACGGCTTAACAGCCACTATTACCCTTTCCACTTAAAAAGAAAGGACATTCTTAAGGACGATGATACAGAAACATCAGGAAAAGAAGGAAAAGATATTTGTCTCATAAACTTCTACCTACAACTAAAGAAGTGTCTTTAAAATCCTAAATGGAATATTCCCATCACACAACTTCCTACATGAGAAATTTAACTTGGAGAACAACTCATGTGGATTCTGTGAGACAGAAATGGAAACAACAGAACTTATTTTTCTACTGCAAACAAGCGTATGAATCTCGGACGTCTTTCAAAGTGGCTTCACTCAGAAAATATCCCAGCGCCCCTCTGAATATGTGCTGAGTCACTGCTGGAACATTAAAGGAGAAGAACTTGGAATTTCTTGGGAATAACTTGATCTGCTGGCCAAACATTTTATTCATAGATGTAAATCTTCCAGAACTAAACCCACTTTAATGGTTGGAAGAATGAAGTGAAAATCTTCTCAGAATGTCTTTGTAGAAAATGAAAAGAAGCCAAAGACTTCTTTCCTGGATGGACTTGTTCATGTTACTAGGCTGAGACCCACCTGCTGTTTGTTCTTAATCCCCTTTCTGTTCTCCTTTATGTTATTCCTCTGAGTTCAAGAGCCGCCTTAACACATAGAACACGGATAACATGGATATAGTGGCTTTTCCCACATGTTTGTAGACATGTTGTGAAGCAATAAAGCTTTATTAAAAGCAGCTTGTTTTCTGCTTCCAGACAGTAAAGCATGTTGGAAAGAAGGTGAGAACGATGTTCTGTGCAGAACAACTCATGAAATGAACATAGAAGGAAGAACATCGTTACTTAGTTTGAACCAAAGAAAAAAAATGATGCACTTTTGTCAATCTTTATATTTTAGGAGGAAAATTCCACATCCATAAAAGTACATTTCACAATCCAACAGCAGCATTTAAGCTGTTTCTGATTGAAGCTGATTTTTACTTTAAGTCTCTAAAACTGATTTCTAATCAGAAATGCAGATCAATAATTAATATTCATTCACAGCTTTTCAGCCAATAAACTCTCACAAATACTATTATTATATATAGAATATTATGAAGTCTGTCACGCCAGTTTTTCTTTCATTTCTATTTCTATTTGTTTACTTTCTATACTTTATTTTATTTTCTACTTTATTTTTCCTCTTCATTCCGTTTCTTCCTTCATGTGCATCTTGTACAAACTGGACTGGATTTACTTTCACTGTCTGTTTATTGTTTGTCAGGTTTGAATAAAGCATAAAAACAATGAAGACACAAAGCCAATAATGTGAGACAGGTCCAGTTTCTCTGAACATCTGATGACGTTCAGCTTTAGTTTCACAGCAGTTCTCTCAGAGTTTCTGTCATACGTGTTGTTTTCTGCAGCCTGTCAGGATGTCTGATCACAGAGGAAGGCTGTGCTTCTCTGGCCTCAGCTCTGACCTCCAACCCCTCCCATCTGAGAGAGCTGGACCTGAGATACAACCATCCAGGAGACTCAGGAGTGAAGCTGCTGATGGCTGCACTGAAGGATCCACACAGACTCAGGTATGGAGAGGCTGCTGCAGCCACACAATGTCTGATAGAGGAGGAAGATCTGCAGACATTTTCTCTGTCCTTCACTCAGTCCTGCTTCATGCTGGATATGAGTGTTATATGAACCATCACACATGTAGGAGCCTTTTTCCTTTGCTCACAGCAGATATGTGAGTAGGAGAGTCTCCAAGGAGAACATCTGCAGGAACAACAGTGATAACTGTCTGTTGCTCAGAGTTTCTTCAGTCTGAAAACATCTCTGCAGGTTAAAGGGACATTCTGTCATAGAAACATCTTTTCTGTCCTCTGACCCTGGATCAGACACAGAGATGCTCCAGGAAATGTTAGCTTAGCTTAGCTTAGCACAGATATTTATAAAAGCGTGTGAACAGTCATGTTCTTGTAAAGTTCTCTTTAGAAATCAGTCCATGTGGAAATGTGCACGTGTTGATCAGACCTGTATTCCTACCTCTGTATAGATACATTTAAACACATGATGGATGAAAAGCTTCCCATGAATGATGATGCTCAGTGATTCTCCCACTTACTGGAGGCTCCTGATGCTGAATCACAGCAACAGACCCACAACATGAATTTAGATGAGACACATATAGAGCAGGAAGTATTCTGGTCCCTGAAGACTCGTTCCCTCTAGATTCTTTCATTCATGTCGTCTTCTGTTGGTGCCGGTGCTCCGTGCAACGTCACACATGAGTGTCGTTGCAGTTTTTATCAGTTTCCTTCAATTAGCTGCACACAGCTGATCACAATGATGGAGACAGTCAGTGGAGCCCCTCCCCCTGATCTGATCTGAAAAGAGGAGTTAGACAGGAAAACACAAGTTCTTTACTTCTTCATGCTCCTGAAGTCTGGCTTAGTGTTTGATGATCTGGACTCATAATGAGGACATGAATGAAAATGACTGAGAGAGTCACTGGATTTCTGTCCAGACTTTGTCACTTTACACTCAATATTCACTCAGCAGTCGCATGACTTAAATGTAGGCTGTTTTACCAGAAAATGCAGTGTCATGCTAAAGATTTCAGACCTGCTGGTGGACTGGATTCCTGTGGGACTGGATCAGGAGTCTTCTTGTATCAGTGCTGCTGATCAGTGGTGTAAATAGATGATAAGGACCTACTGGAGCCACTAGGAGGCGGAGTAGAGCCCTACTGTCCCGTAGGAATGGACTGATAACCACTGATAATGCTGCTTTAGTCATGTGATAACGGCTGGATCGGGTGCTGGAGGAGGTGATGGAGATGGCAGAGTGTGTGTGTTGTGATGAAGATGATGATGTTACATCAGGTTTCCTGGTTAACATGAAAGGACTCAGTATGTTCACAGCTGATGTTGAGGAAAGATGAGACAGACTTTCCTGAATCCTGTCACATCCTGTATTTCAGCAGCTGCAGCTCCATGTCTGACCACCAGAGGCAGTCTAACCTCTCCTCTTCACTCAGGACTTTAGAGCTTTGATGATCCCATGCTGCTGATTCAGTAATTACTAATTCAATCATCCATCAGATGATCAATCAGCTTCAATAACAGTGTAGATGTTGGAGTCAGTAGAAGCTGGTGATGTGGCTGCACTTCAAACTGGAAATGAATCAGCAGACTGGATCAGATGTGGAAGAAGTGTGGTGAGTTGATGCTGCTGATCCCTCTGATTTGTTCCTGCTTTAGAAAGAAATGTGTTTGTGTCCACACAGTAGCAGGATATGCAGGAATAATGTGAGGGAACAAATCCTCAGTGTGATGATGAAGCAGCTGTTAGTGGTCAGTAGGAAACAAGCCGTCACAGCTCCAAACACACACATCATGGCCTCAAACAGAGTCTCTGACAGTCATTTAGCTTCATGTGCAGGAAAAGAACCACTTTAACATTTCCCAGCTGAGTCACAACAAAGAATCTGAGCCAATCTGCTCTGCAGAGGAGATTATTGTCAGAAGCTGATCAATAAGACTTCAGGGCAGAGAGAAGATGCAGCTCTTGGTTTGATCAGGAGTTTCTGCAGAGTTCTTCATCTGTGAAGAGATGAAAAGGAGAAGATGGTTGAAAGAAGAAACTGGGACTTCCACAAAGCAGTTTTCTTGGTGTGGGTGTGGACCAATCAGCTTCCTGATTCTGCTCCTTCTAGTCTGGAGATGCTCCAATCAGGTGGACGTGTCCAGATGTTGGACTGTTCCTTTCTCAGTGTAGAACAAAGTGTGTATGAGAGCCATGTAATGTCCATCTTAGCATGCTCTGACCCCCTCCTCCTTTCAGGGTGGAGCCTGCTGGAGAAACATGGTTGAGACCAGGTCTGAGGAAGTGTAAGTGTGTTTTTCATTGGATTCATCACATTCAACCATCTTCACACTGTCCCATCACTCATTCATCAGTCAGCATCAAAGTGTCAATAGATCAATAACTGCAGCTGGATTGTGTTTGTTCTCTCCATCAGATTCCTGTCCACTCACCATCCACATGGACACAGTGGGCAGAGACCTCAAACTGTCTGACAACAACAGGAAGGTGACACTTGTGGAGGAGCTACAGTCATATCCTGATCATCCAGACAGATTTAAATGTCCTCAGCTGCTGTGTGAAAATGTTCTGACTGGTCGCTGCTACTGGGAGGTCGAGTGGAGAGGAAACGTTTTTATATCAGTGAGTTACAGAGAAATCAGAAGGAGAGGAGGCATGACAGACTGTTGGTTTGGATATAATGATCAGTCTTGGAGTCTGAGCTGCTCTGATCTTGTAGGTTACTCTGTCTGTCACAATAACAGAGAAACACGCATCTCCTCCTCCTCCTCCTCCTCCTCCTCCTCCTCCTCCTCCTCCTGCTCTGTCTCTAACAGAGTAGCAGTGTATGTGGACTGTCCTGCTGGCTCTCTGTCCTTCTACAGAGTCTCCTCTGACTCACTGATCCACCTCCACACCTTCATCACCACATTCACTCATCCTCTCTATGCTGGATTTGGGGTCTGGTCCAGGTCTGGTTCCAGGTCTGGTTCCTTGTTTATTTTCACGTCTGGTTCCTGGGTGTGTCTGTATTGAGTGTAAAGAGTGTGATGGTAGCAGAGAAACTCTGACTGGTGAACAGATAGTTCAGTCTGTACATGTCTGTCTCTTTCACTCAGAAACATCTTTTCAGATTCATGGATTCAATCAGTTTGTGTGTGAAACTCTTCTAAATGATTCCTTGGAAACTTCTTCCTCTTCCAGTCCTTTAAAGATGGAAGCTGTGCTTCTTCCAGGATCCACATGTTGTTTCCAGTCAAAGCTTCACACTGAATATCAGGATGTTGTGTTGACTTCATGTCAGCTGCAGTTAGTTCCACTTCATGATGCTGGAAATGAAAATCCTCCCAGTGTTTCACTCTTAGTTTGTTTGCTTCATTCTGTCTTTATTTGGACTTTCTCACATTTTCACATGTTGAATTAAAGATTCATTTTCACATCACAAATTTCATGTTTTGCTTCTTTTTCACCACAAATGTTTGACTTTCTACTTGAAATGTAGAATTTAAAGAATTTTCTTTAAAACTTTCACATATAAATTTTATCTTTATTTTCATTCAGATTATTTTAGACTTTTTGTGAAAATATTTGATGTTTAATGAAAAATGAATATGATGTAATTTCTTTTTTATTTCGATTCATGTGGTTTTGATATTTTATCTCAAATTTCATTTCATTTTTTATTCTTTGTTTTTATTTTATTTTATTCTAGTAACTCATTGGAATTTTATTTTAGAAGTTTTAATGTTTTTCATCATGTTTATTTTTTTTTTGTTTCGTTTAATAAATCATTAAAAAATTCTCTTTGTCACTCATCTTGAATCTTTTTCTTGATGATGATGATGATGAGGGGGATGGTGGTGATGATGGTGATGATGATGAAGAATAAGATAAATAAACCAGGCTGTTTAGTTTTTATAATAAAGAACAAATGTAAAGCTGTTCTAACTTTATCTAATGTAGAGCAATGAAAGCAGAAGTAAAATATTAGAAGAATAAAAATAAATGAAGCACCATAATGAGAACATGCTAGAACAATTATTATTGTAAAATATTAGAGGAAAATAGAAGCAACATAAAAGAGATTAGGAAAATATTAAATGGTATTATTAACTATGGGTCTAAGGAAACATCATTTTCTGATTATTTTACTGAAAATGGTAAAAAAAACAAAAAAAAACGAGCAACATAAACACAAGCAGCAGCTTTAATGAGTTCTTTGTTACCGTTGGACCAAAGCTGCAGAGAAATGAATGAAAGTGGTGCCTGAAGATGATGATGAAGAAACAATAGCAGGAAACGTCAGCTCCATGTTTACATGTAAAGTCCAAGGAAATGAGATAATAAATATAGTAAGTAAATACAGAAATAAGACACCAGCAGACTGGAATGAAAGTGACATTGTAATACTCACAAAGGTTATTCTGGGAATTTCTAAACCGTTAACACACATCTGCAGTTTATCCTTTCAAACAGAAACATTTCCAGTAAAATGAAAATAGAAAAAGTTTTACCGTCGTTCAGGAGACAAACACCAGTCTACAAACTACAGCCCGTTTCATGGCTTTCACAGTTTTCTAAAATCCTGGAAAAGTTCTTTATAAAAAAGACTGGATAACTTTATTGACAAACTAATATGTGATCAGACTGTCAGTTCAGATTTAGAAGCAACAGATCAGCATCTCTGGTGATGACGCATTTAATAGAGGAAATTACTAACTGTATAGATCAGAAATTCTCTGCAGCAGGTTATTTATTGACCTCAGAAAGCCTCCACACTAATGATCATGGTGTTTGATGAATAAATTGGAGCAGTGTGGGATACGAGGGCTTGTGCTGACATGGATTCAGAGCTGTTTAACTAAAAGGCAGCAGTATGTGATGATTGTTGAACACAATCACATTGTTTGGACCTTGTTTGTGGAGTCCCCCAGGGCTCCGTGTTGGGGCCAAAGCTTTTTATTCTCTACATAAATGATATGTGGAAAGTCTCAGATACATGAAACTAATCCTGTTTGCAGATGATAGCAGTATTTTATGTCCTGGAGAAGACTTGCAGCAGGTTCTGGAACAATCCCACAGGAAATGAAGGAAGTAAAAAGATGGTTTGATAGAAATAAATCACCAGTGAATTGAAATAAAACAAAGATGATGTTGTTTGGAAGCTGTGGTACAGATGCTGGGAGACAAGTAAAAATAGAGGATGTAATAAGTGAAAGGGTTTATGATTATAAATTTCTTGGTGTGATTATCAACCACAGAAAATGCTGGAAGTCACATATTAAGTTTGTTCAGACAAAAATAGCAGAAATACTGCAGTTCTGACCAAATCTAAACGTTTCTCGGATCAAAAATCACTTTATATTCTGTAGGAGAGAGTGGGGTCATTTGTGCCAAGGGGCAAATAGTGCCCCCCTGTTATCTAGAAAACCATGGAAGAAACTGGTCATGTGACCACATATTTTTCAAGAGGCATCCATTTCACTCATCCTCCAAAGAAGGGAGACACATGGCTTGAGAGGGAAGCACATTTAATTTCAACAAACAATTTTTTACCCTCCAGAGTAAAATTTTTACAATGAAGGTTTTCTGATTGCTGTGTTTGAACAATTATAGACAACTCTGAAAATAATTCACACACGTTTTAGTACTTTAGTAAGCGACACCATGAGTCTATACAGTTAGCATGATGCTAGCTCAAAACATCTGGGGGATGCATTTTTTTCAAAATGGTGGGCTTGGGGTGTTTTGTGCCAAAGGGCCTGGGTTACCCCATCTTCTGATTATTTACTATGTATTACTTCATTTGAATTTTATTGTTAATTGTACATTGTATTCTTACCTTTGATCACTAAAACTATGCAGCATTCTTAATTTTAGACCAAAATCCATCATAGCACACAAATACAAACGTAAGACAGACACGGTTTCAGCTCCTCTTGAGGAGTTGAAAAGAGCAGTGAAAGAGGTCCAACAGGGGAAGAGTTACGTCAGGTTGGAAAGGAATCTGCAGGATGACCATAAAAACACACAAAAATAGGAAAAATGAAAAAGTCAGACTATGAAAAAACAGCAGTTGCCAAACAAATCTTCAATGAAAACATGGAGAAAGAGCCAGTTGACCACATGAAGACACTAGCAGCAATGTTTCATGGCATAGGTGTCATGAAATGCCGTGAACTGGCTTTTGAGTTGGCACAATGAAATAACATGGACATGCCTGCCAGCTGGACCAGAGACAAACAAGCAGGTTAGATCAAGTATAGGCTACTGGATCGTTATTTGGAGTGGATAGCTTCAACTCAGCCAAAGCTGAATGTAAATTACAATGTGCTGATAAACTTTGAACCTTTTCTAGACTTGATTGGTTCAATGCCTTTAAAGTACGCTACCATTTGGCATGTGGTGTTCCTGAAGCAGCCTATCTGTCTGCTGGTGACTGTCATTGTGAAGTTTGCAGGTAAAAAATCCAAATCCTATAACTATGTTGGATTGGTGGAGAACGTTGAAGGTGACGAGATCAGAGCAAAGTTTCTGAAGCAAAGTTGTAAGAGGTCTGTTGATGGAAAGCCCATCTTCACATTTAGAGAGGATGATGAAGGAGTCATCCCTAGAGGTTATGTTCTCAAGAAACTACCTACACCACCAAACCTTAGTGGTACAGCCAGAAGGAGCAGAAGTTCACATTCCCTTGCAGCATTTACAAGTGGGATGTTCAGCAGAAGCTCAAATCTGTGAAGAGATTCAAATGCAGATAATTTGGTTTTCATTTTGGATTTTTTATTTTGTAGGATATAGGTAGGATGTAAAGTAGGCCTAGTAGGCTGGATCTGTGAGGAGTAAGAGTCAGTTAGGTGTTCATGTGACAGTATAGGCTTTGTTACAGAAAAGTGGCCTTTAATGTTTTATATATATATATATATATATATATATATATATATATATATATATATATATATATATATATATATATATGTACAGCATGTAAACTGCTTTAATGACATGATTGAAGCATTTTCTGATCCAGACATTTTGACCAGTCCACTGGAGGTGAGGCGATTACTCCCAGATAACACTGAGGAAGCTGGTAGTGGGTCAGGCTGCTTTTTGGCATGAATTCTACGATCGCTGCACACTGGGGACAACAATGAAAGTACCTTCATCAGACATGATTTCAAGGCTGATACCTGGAAAGCCACTGGCAGAATTCTCCTTAGAGGACACCAAGATTACCACCATCTTCCCATTAAGCTCCGCCCCCCTTTTTGGAGGAGATGTTTTTTGGAGAAGTTTACAGTGACTTGTTTTAGGCCTTTCTTCAGTTTGTAAGCAATCAAAAGCGAGAGATCCTTCGGCATCTTTACAAGATTTCTCCTCTGTCCAACCTGATGAGCTTCTGGAGGTCCTCGACAATGATACTTGCAGAAGAAGGGTCTCAGCAGACACCCTTAAAGACATTGTAATAGAAATTTCCCACAAGGAGCTTGTGCAGAAGCCAATGTTTGTTGTTGACTGCTGGAAGGACATCACAAAACCTTGGATCAATCTAAATGATGAACAGCTGACAATGATGTATGCAAACCTTAAAGCGACATCTAAGAAGGTGTTAAAGATGTTGAGATTCCCAGCAGATTTGACAGCAAAGCAAAAAGAGCTTGAACATCATCTTAGAAGATATATTGGAGAACTTGATGAAGAAAAACTTGGGATGTTTTTGAGATTCTGCACAGGGTCAGATTTGATTGTGTCAGACAGTGTAACTGTGGAGTTTATAGTCATGTCTGATTTCACTAGACGGCCAATTGGTGGCACCTGTGGAAAGTTTCTGCAGCTACCTGACTGCTACGAACGTTTCCCAGACTTCTGTGCTGAGTTCAATGACATCCTTGAGAGCAATGTTTAGGTGATGGACATTATCTAGGACACAGTATGTTGCTTCATAGCCATGGCTGTAGCCATATTGTTGGCAGGCCAGGGTTTCTAAAGCAATGACAAGGACCAGTTTTTCTTAAGTGATATATTTCTCTTACTAAGTTACATGGAACCTTTAGATGAAGCTTGTTCAAAGCATTCACTAAGTTCACTAAGCTGTAGGATGTTATCATTTGCTCTGTGAAACACAGAAAACATGCTAATGTCATACAACGTGTCATGCATGGTGGAGGGTTTTTGGTTCTGGAAATGCTGTGATTGCCCACAATTAGGGAGAATTCTCTAAATGGAAAGTCTTGTTCTTTGCAGAGAGGATGGAGCTCATAACTTTGCTTTCTTTTAAATAGCCCACCCTGGCCTAGTCCTGTTATCACACTGTTTAGACTTTATTTTGTAAAATAGAACTGCATTAATGGCTCCAGATAGCAGTGCGTCCATTTTCCTTGGCAGTTAAAGGTAAAACTGTCATGCAGGAGAGTTTCATCTGACATTTTTCCCTTTAAAGGTTGTTCATTTCTTTATTTGTACATTTCTACAAAGATAAGATGTGAATGGCATAGTTACGTTTAAAAAGGAGCTATTTACTTAAAAACTGTGGCCAAAGACTGAATGCTGCTTGTCTTCAGGTCTCCTGGATTCACACTGCACACAAGTGAAATGGAGAAACAAATTGTGTGTGAAATTCTTACAACCTAACATGCACAGGCATTTACAAATGAGGTAGTAAGCAAAGTTGTTCCATTTGGTGGCTGAGGAGGAAACAACCTGCAGTTTAAGAAATCTCAGTCTTCCTACAGTCTTGCAAGACAAACTGTTTTTGTGAACGTTCAGTTCATTTTTTCATAAATATGTTAACAGTAATACATTTCCTAATTCAGTATGTTTACATTCCTGCATATTTATTTAATTTCATAGACCCATTGTAAATAAATTGGAAATGTAAGTGGTCATGCACATTAATTTCTTATAGAATTTGTACAGGTTTTGTTATTTTTCCATAAAACCTTTACTTATGGTAACTTTATTATGGTATATTAAGTGTTGGTGATTTAAGTGTTCATTAGATTTTTCTTGCGTTTTGTATTTGAAAGGCTGTTTAAATGTTTGTTGGAAACACTAAGCAGAGGTATTTTGTGGGTTAGTCTTTTACAGAAGTTGACGAGAGAATGTCCATGCTTTGATATTAAAAAAAAAAGAAAGAAATTCTATTTAATCTGTGTGTGTTCTTTTTTAACAGTTCATCAAGTTAAAGGTGGATTCACCGACGCGGAGGCGTGAACCGGTTGCCTCCACGAAGTCCATTAATTTATGATGATGGCCACCTCGGAGGGCATTATCCCGCTTATACCATGGTCCATTAAGAAAGAAAAAATATTAAATAAATTATTAATGTGTTAATGTTGTTTTTTACCGGTAAAATCGGAAGTTTTTCATAAGAAGCAGCTGAGTGGACTATTTTGTTGTGACGTGTTGCTACGGTAACCGTCTCTGACACAGAACCTGCAGCTCGGTCGGCTGCAGTTATGTTACGTGACAGAATCATTTCAGAGGCGGGTTCAGCTCTTACAGCTTGTGTGTGTCCAGAGGATGATGCAACATTTTGTTTCAAACAGTCAAAGTCCACAGATAGTTTCCTACATGTTCAATAAGCCTGCAGGCTGCTCTGATCTGGCGTCTGCTGCCCGGCGTCTGAGTTTCTGTTTCTACATTTATGTAGTGAACTGGCAGCCATTTAATGTCAACTTTTACCACCCTGTCACATTTTTCATTATGAAGGGGTGGTACTGATGAAGAATATATACCTGTGCAGTTGTTTTAAACTTGAATTACGTTTTCAAATATTAATGTCTAATAAAGGACACTTTACTGGTAAGAAAACACACAGTTTTTAGAAATGATTTAATGTATTGGTGGTCATTGTGTGCATATTGTCCATAACAGGGTGGTACAAGAATGACTCCCAGGTCTGCAGGACACTGGCTCAAGAGGTCCCAAGTTGGGGATGCCTGCTCTGTGGCAATTCAGACACACACGCACGCACCGTCTCACTGTGCGAAGGCAGGTGACCTACGTGTTTCTCATAACTGTCCCACATTTCTATACAACAATGAACCAGAGTAGAACAATTAATCATTGTCAAAAAGAACTGAAATGTTTCTGCTTGATGAGTATATTTTCCATAAAATGTATTTTGCTCCAATATAGGTCGTAACAACATCTGCATACAGTACAGGCTTTGTTCTTATAATAAACTTATCACGTTATAATGTGATACGTTTCATGTTATTACAATAAACATATCACGTTATAACGTGATAAGGTCCGATTTTTTTAATTTGGGTGACAGCTCCACGCTTTCGTAATTGTGTGCATTTTGTCCATGGTGGGGTGGTACAAGAATGACTCCCAGGTCTGAATAATTATAGATAATAATAAAATTAAAGGTAATATTAAAATATTTTATACCTGTAGAATACTTTTACTACAAAGTGGAAATGACACCCGTTTCATAAAATGACTCAACAAATAAACTGTAGTTCCACCATCAGCCAGTAGAGGGCATGTAACTGGATTATTCTATGAAATTGGTGCCATTTGAATCCTCAACATTTGATGACATTAAAAATCCATAAAAATGTGTCCAACTGTATTTTAAACCTATTCATTATTTTCATGTTTCAACTCAGGAGTTTTTCCTTTTACATCTTAAACAAATTAACATTGGTAAGAATTTTCTGATGCTTAAAAGTGATTTGGTGAAAAGTACTCAGACAAAAGAAGTTGGTAGAAACAGAGGGATGAAGTTATTTGAGGAGCTCTATAATCACCAAATATTACCCTCACACAACGATGTCTTATGTTTCTGGATATTTCCAGTGAAAAGGAAGAGTTTCCATTCAAACTAAATTAATTGATGAATTTCCCTCTCCGAGTAAATTATCCAAATAAATAAATGAGATAAATTGGATATGTAAGTGGTTATGCTCATTTTTAAATGTTCTTTTTGTTAGTGCTGGGCACGTTAACGCGTTAATCGCGTGTTAATACAACGTTTTATTAACGCCATTAATTTTTTATTTATTTATTTATTTTTTCTGGCCGCTGGCTTTGATGACAGAAACATGGCGTCCATGTCTCTCTTCCCTGCTGCAGCGGTGCGTCTGATGTAATCAGGAGAGAGCGGGTTTGTTAAAATGAAGAGACGTTTTCTGTCTGGAACTTAAGAAAGAAGAAGAAGAACCGACTTTTCTCTTTGTCTAAACCCATGCAGATGGCAGAACATTGTGATTTTTGGATGGGAAACTGCTCCCAAAAGACCATGAGAAACTTAATTTTTTTTAAATAAATGCGGTTTTAATTCATGCAAGACAGCAAAGGTAAGACATGTTTTCTGACTTTTACAAACATAAAACATAAATCGGGTCTTCTTCTGCCTCTGGTTCGGTGAATCTTGGTCGTAGCGAGATGAAACTTCCAGCTGTGGAATCTGTGAAATGTGAGCTTTCAGTAGAGGAGCCGTTTGTTCGTGTTCATGGGGAAACATCATCTGTGTTTATGTATTTTTCAGACTTTATGTAGCTGCTCTTTGAATTATTTGTTATCTTAACTGTGTTTGTTGGTGATAGAAATGGTTTTACTGAGCTGGTAGCTGAGATTCTGGACTTTCTGTGGATGCCACACATGTTTATATTTACATCTACAGACCTGACGTTACACCCGGAAACGAGATGTTAACCCCTTAACTCCCACCCTTAACAGCGAGCAGTCAGAACATTTCCACACAGAACCTGAAGAGGGCGCCATCACATCTGTCTGGATGATCAGGACATGACTGAGGGACGTCCACTAATGGAAACTTCCTGTTGTTGTCAGACAGGTGGAGCTTCCTGTTCACCGTGTTTGCTTCCATTGACTTTCCAGGAATCTGATGGAGAGAACAGAACCAATCCAGATTCAGGTGTTGATCTATTGACACTTTGATGCTGACTTTGAAAGTGATGAATCCAATGAAACACACACACACACTTTCTCAGACCTGGTCTCAGCCATCGCTCTCCAATAGGCTCCACTCTGAAAGGAGGAGGGGGGTCAGGTTTGGCTTCTGTCTCCATCTAATCCCTTCTCCTCTACATCTGACTGTTTTTAAGCAGCTTCATCAAACATGAGGGAAATGAATGAAATGTCTGAGCTCCTTGTGTGTGAGAAGCTTTCACCCCCAGCCTCTAAGAGACCAATCACCACTTTGACCTGCTTCTACTTTAATATGAGACTCCTCAGTGAGGACATGATGGAGGAGATGAAAAGATGCTGCTGACAGGAGGAAACTAGACAGGTGAGGTAGAAGTGGACAGACAGGTATGAGGAGCTGTATATATCGTATAAGATAGCTGTCAGAAAGACGTATGCATGATTCTAAGATTTGTAGTCGTATTTTTGTGTTAATAAAAGTTTTGTGCACAAATCAAGGCTGTCATATATGTGCGTCTGGTCAATTTTGTGGATTAGGAGTTGTTTTATGTGAGTATGAATCTTAAAGCTGTGAGTGCAAAATCTTGTGAATACAACTCCAATTTCTACGAAGACAAAGTCTCCTATTCTGTGTGGACACGAATTCACGTTTTTGGGTACGAGTAGAAAAGTATTCAGATGACGTCACAAGGGAGGAGTAATCGATCTGCCGATTGTACAAAACACAACAAGCTCCAATTTCAAAGATGGCTGAAGAAATTGCAGCGGGAGGAGCTACCGGCTCAAGTGAAGCATCACAGGTAAGATGTTCAAGCGGTCTTTATTTATATATTAAAGAAAAACATACTATTTTCAATAATATTCTTTGATTTAAAGACGTACTGCTATAGTTTGCCATGTCGGGTAGTGCTAGCATTAGAAGCTGGCTTGTGCTATTAGCATTGATGTAGCGTGGAAACTATAAAATGTTTATTCTTAGACAATGTCGATTGAAATGCGACTTTTATGGATTTATTAATTACGCTATTTAGTCGATCAGTCTGTCCTCGCCAATCCTCTTTTCCATTTACCCCACTCCCTTCGCCCGCCTTTTTTTTTTATTCCACTCCTGCGTTGTTCAGAAGCTGAGGATAAATCAATCCATGTACCGGTGAATAACCGTATTTATTATATATGTCATGATATGCATATTTATGTAATCTTCTCTGCCATAAACACGATATTGCGGGGGTTGCGGGGGCGTTTGAGTGACGTGACCTGGGACGCCGATGGAGTGAAGAGACTTAATTCCTCCCAGTAGAAAGTTGCAATGGATTTCTTTAACCATCACTATTACTCTGAAGTTGGTACCGCGTAAAACCTCATAGGGCAAATATCTGGCATATTTCCTCCCTGAGCATCATCTTTGTCATCTGATCAACCAGCGGAGCACCGTTGCTAGGTCCCTAGCAACGGTGCTCCGCAAGTCGTGTTATACTGTTTACAAAAATGACAAACCATAGAGTGCAGTGATTGGCAGCACTTTATAATGATAACAGGTTATTGTTTGAAAACTAATCATTGGCTACGTTGCTAAATAAATATTAGTATGTGTCTGCACCCAGTTGTTTGAGATCTGCCACTCACAAGTGTGGACCAGATTTTCTTGCTGTTGGACCAGACTTTTTGGTATTGATGGACCCAAGTTTATACGTTGAGAAGAAGTTAGACTCTGATAAGATAGTTTTAAAAAAAACATGTCAATGACCTTTGCTATTCAATATTGGACTTTTTTGTCCCCAGGTCCAATTAAGAGACATCATAAACACAGCTCAAAACCTTGTTCTGATGTTAAATAACAGTTTACCAGCAAATGCCAGGCTAGACAGACAGGGCAGCACAGGAGAAGCTGCTGTTGGACAAGGAGTGCAGTCAGTGAGCACAAGACCTCAGCAGGCAGTGCAACAAAGAGCTCAGCTCAGTGGCCATGGACAGTCTGTGAAACAAGAAATGGCAAGGTGGGATACACAGATCTTTTGTCTTAGAATATTTTCTGGAGCTTTAAACCATCACCCTGTAACTATTGTATAAAGCAAATTTAACAAATTATAATCCTTGAGAATAGGTTTCTTCTGAGTTAGGTTGTTTTTTTTTGTTGATAAAAGATACAAATAATTAAAGGCTATACCATCTTTTTAGGTCTTTTCCAGGATTTTTTCAAAAAGAGGCAAGGGGCAAGAGATGATTTGCGCCATATAGGCCAAAAGAATGTGGAAAGTCTTTTTTGGTGAATTTTTTTCTTCTTGAAAAACAATATAAAAAAACACCAAAAGGAGAGGATTAACTACTACTGATGCTGGCTGGTCTTGGAAAGCGTTCCCTAACCATATCTGAAAACATGACACATTCAGAGGTACTATATGCTATTATTCATTTACTGGCATGCTATGTCCACAGAAAAAACTTCCATATTAAAAAAAAAATTCCATGCATCATTTAGTTAATACCAGCACAATTAAATAGTCAGTACTTAATAAGTATAGATCATTGAGATAAAGCTTTAATCATACTTTTGTCTTTTAAGATTTCAGATTTGCTTGTGAATGCATATCCAAGACTGGCGAATATATGTGGTGGCTGGATGCTGCACAAATCCACTGGTATGTAGGTCTACACTGGATTAATGTTGATTCAAAATACCCCCTGTAAAAGTGTTTATATGTTTAGGTTTGTTTAGTATCAAAGCTTTTCAATTTTAGGTGGAAGTGGACGACGGAAGTTGGTTGTTATCCCTCCAGATCTACATGGATACACTGGCCAGCAGCTAAAAGCAGTGACTGGCAATGGAAAATACTTACTGTACATCTCACCTTTACAAGAAGAACTTGATACAATTCCACTTCCACCTGAAGCTAAGGAGTTTGAGAACATGCCCAAAGCCCAGTGTACGTCCTGCCAGAAAATGGTGCCACTTCAGATTCTTCCAGTGCACATCAAGGAATGTAAAAGAGAACTTGTAGATTTGTGTCATTCTGCTGAAGAGGTATGTCAAAGTTCAGTCTTTAAAGGCTTCATTTTACAGCTGTTTATCTTTTAAATTGAAATGTCTTTCTGTATTGTGCTCTGAACACTTGTGTATTGTTGTTGTTTGTCTCCCCCAGCAAAGTTGCGAGGAACATGAAGATGAATTCACAGATTCCAAATGCAACCAGTCAGATCAGGTGAAATAGTTTGTCTTTCTTGCCATTTTAAATCTCTGGAATAATTAAAGTTTTTATTAGAATGCTTCTTTAATTCTTTTTGTAGACAGCTGAATGTCCTGTGTGCAACAATGCATTTCAAGTTGGCATCATTGAAGTCCATGCAGCCACATGTGGATTGCGGTATTACAAATTACTTCAGTGTAGCGTTTTAAATGTATTGCAACATTAATTTTACAAATTACATTATGGAACATTGCTTTGCAAAATGCTATATGTATGCAAGTGTTTATGTCAAGATATTTAGGACAACGTGTTTGTGTGCAGACCTTCAGAAAATGACAGCGATGAATCAAGTGGATCAGGGGCAGTGGGTAAAATCAGTACCTTTCAAAGGTAATGTTGTACATAAAGTAGTTATGATAGAAATGTTAAAAGGGTAATGAACACTTTAATGAGGTACTGCAGTATCCATTGTACTTTTCCTGTTGAAAAGCTTTGTCATTTATTCGAGTGTGATCAAAGACAAATGTGTTAATCCAAAACCATATTATGTCTGTGACGCATTTTGCTCTTATCTTTACTTATGTGAGGCCTGTTCTCATCGCGTAGAATTTCACCAGTACAGCAGGTGTGGCAGTTGCTGTGCTATGCCACATGCTAACAAAGACATAGAACACATGTAACAAAAACCTATGAACTTATACAAATAGTATAATCATATATAATTAGTTTTTATTCAAATGCTTAATGTTTAACAAGAAAAGTAAATCAGGAAATAGACAATGTCTTGTGTTAATTTTTTTTTTATGTTTTATTTATAATTCCAGTACAGAGGAAATCTTGGATTGGATTACTCATCAAGTAAATGAAACGGATACATTTTCCATTTGTGTTTCACGAACTGACCTCTTCAGCAGAGGCATGCATCAGTGGCAACGGCAGAAGAAGACATCGCCAAAGTCTAGACTTAAGGTCACGTTCTTTGGGGAGGCAGGCATTGATACTGGTGCCCTTAGCCGGGAATTTCTCACAGGTGCAATTTTTTTTCTTAATTCAATCTCACAATAAGAGAAAAATTATGCACATAAAAATTTTACAAGGCAATGTGCAGGATAAAAGATTATCTAGAACACAAAGGAAGGGAATTATTAGCATACTGGATGTAGTTCCAAGAACTTTGTTTGGACTGATATTATCTGGTGGTGTAGTGGATTTAAATGCTAATTATTAAATAGAGAAACAGAAGAAACCTTCCAAATCTCCTGTATTTTTATTTTTTGCAGAAATGCTGGCAGAGGTTGAAAACAGACTCTTTGCTGGAGGATCAGATAAGAAAGGGAAGAATCCTGTTTATTGTCTCAACAGTTTGGACTCAAACTACTTCAGGTGTGTAGCTAAATTCCTCTTATATGTTTTATTTTAGCATATTAATAGCTATAATACTTAAAACTGTTTTATATTGTTATATTTTGTTCTGAACTGTTTTCGTGTTCTTCAGCCCTGCAAATAAAGTAATATGTAAGCAAGAACCGGACTTAACCAAGAGTCAGCAGCTGATACATAGTGACATCACCAAGATTGTTGACATAAGCAAGAACTAGATGTAATAGAGAATTAATCAGTCTGTTATCATTTAGGTTTGTTGCATTAGATACGCCCCTCAATTCAACACTTACGCATATTGATCGGAACACCTCGATCTGCACGAGTAATAATGGCATGCTCACATTAGGAATAACTGGACAATTACTTGGTTGGGTGTCCAGCCATCCCATTGTCCAAGGTCTGTCCAGCTTAAGAAGAAAAAATGTGAACTTATCCAAGACTTGGGGCTCTGGCCGGACACCCTGTCCCCTGAGCCCAGCCCTGCATTGCTTTACCTGTTAGAATCGGTAGTAAATTTTCTATAAATGAGAATACACTCTCCTGTTTTTATTCTTAGGCTTCAAATAAAAGAACCAATATAACAATATCATCATAAATCCTCATAAATATATTCTTGTAGTTTATATGCTGTGTTGTTTTGATTTGTTTAGGAGTGTGGGAGAGATGATGGCAGCTAGCCTGGCACAAGGTGGACCTTGCCCCAACTTTTTGTGCGAGTGGTGCTTCAAATATCTCTGCACCGGTGATTCTGACAGTATACAAGTGTCTGCCAGTGATGTAACAGATTTCAAACTGTCACAGCTTATTGAGAGGGTAAACAATTTTTTGGAAGTCAGTAATTGGGGGGGGGGGACTATTATTGGGAACCACAGTTGTAGAGAATGGTGATACAATGCAAGTTGATTTTACTTGACACCTTCTTTGTTTCCAGATAAACAGCGCTGGACATGACAACATCAGTGACTTGGTTGATGATATTGTGACCTGTGGCTACACCGGAATCGTGTCTATGGAAAAAAGACACTCCATGATAAGGTATTATAAGGACATGGTTTTCATTAAGGCAAAGGCGTATTCTTAATTGTGAACCAAATTTCAGTATATCCCGAAAGGATTCACAGCGCTTTGCTTTTTCCACATTTTATGTTAGTTTTCTTCCAAATATGCAAAATTAATTTATTTTCTTAAATTTCTTCATACAAATAACCAATTAGGAAAATGTGAAAACATTTTTTGTGTATTACAAATGTAAAAAATACAAAGACCAAAAATCCCATTTACCGAATTATTCACGGCATTGGTTTCTGAACCATTTTGCAAAGATCCTGAAGTATAAAATGGCCAACTCAGATTCCAGCAGTGTATTTGATCAAACATCTTTGGAAAGATCTGAAAATGGCTGCACTGATTTATCCATCCAGCCTGATGAAGGTTGAGAATAACTGCAAAGAATAATGGAAGAAATAGTCTAAAGATAAGTGAGCTAAGCTGGTGGCATCAAATCTAAAATAAGGAATACAAGTAACATTGGTTTCATGCAAAGCTGTGTTGTTAAAACTTCCTTGCATTTAATAGTTCTTTTTTCCTCCTCATGTAACAGGTTCACCACTAATTTTTAGTCTTCTGATAACACTTATTTTTCATTAGAACTGTTGTACTACACTCAACCATGAGACTCATCCCGATGCTGGACCAGCTCAGAAAAGGCCTTGAGCTGTATGATCTACCAAAAATCATGAAGACCCATCAAGACCTTTTCCTACCACTGTTTGTTCCTGGGGAAGATCATGAGGTATTTTCAGTTTTTGACTGCTTTTAATTATGAAATAATGTTTTGTGCAACAATTGGGCCAATTCAGGGTCAGACTTAATTGCACTTCTGTCTTCCTAAAGCCAGATGCAACCTTCCTCCTGGAGAGGAGTGGTCCTGTCTTCAGTGAGATAGGTTCTGCCAAGCATCAAAAAGAAGTAAAGATTATGAACTTTCTCCAAGACTACCTTCAAGAAATAGAGGATTCTGGTATGTTTTGTTAAATATTGGGTAATCAAGAGGTCAACTTTGTCTGCTATCCCACAGTTCACTGTACACAACTACACTTGTCTGCGAATGTATTCATACTCTTCTAAAGTTCTTCTAAATACTCTTCCAAACTCTTCTCTATACTATACTCTTCTAAAAGGCAAAATTCTTAAAACAAATTCAAATAACTGGAGACTAAAAAATAATACATTTGCTGAATTATAATTAAGTGAAATAAGGCATCAATTTTAAAATTGATTTGGAAAATATATATTTTTAAAAATATACTAACAATCGGGTCCTGGAGCAATGAGAGCACTTTGCTGATGAGCAGGGGTCCAGGATACCTGTGGACAGGTGAAGACGTCTGATGGAGAGTTCCAGAAAACACCTGATTGCAGTGATGGACTCAAAGGATTGTTCAACAAAATATTAGCTGATAAGGGATGGAACATAGATTAATTTCTCAGATTTTTTGCTTGTATTTTTAAAATATATCTATTAAACCACAAATAATGTCATGATTTTCATCAAATTTCAATGTATTACTTTTGTGAGTTTCAGCTCATTTCAGTCGCAGCACATTTTTTCCTTCTTTATTGGAAGGGTATGAGTAATTTTGCAGGCATGTGCGTGTGTGTGTATATATATATATATATATATATATATATATATATATATATATATGATGATGATGAATGACTTGCAGAGTTCTGTAGGTGTCTAAACAATTGCCTCATCATAATCCCTGTCTTCTTCAGAAAAACGTTGCTTTTGTTTTTATCTTTATGTACTTCATGTTTTAAGTGACCAATTATTCTTACACTCAAATTAAGAATAATTTGTGTATATTTTGTTTATAATTTGATGACTAAAATAAAACTAAGAGTGCATTATTCTCCTAATCAAGAACAAGAGGGCTCCAGCAACGACGGTGGCATTCCAGGAGGTTGGACTGTAGGCCACATCATGCAGTGGATGACTGGACAACGACACAAGCCTGTTCTGCCAAGTGAAAAAAAGGACTTTACTGTAACTATGTCACATTCCCATCAGCTCACCTAAAAACATACAGTGAATTCAGAACCATCATGACACAAGCCATTTGCCATGGGCAAAGTTTTGACAGGGTGTAACCACTCAGTCTAAAGAAAGACAACAAAGTTACTGTGACTGTTCAAATAAGGTTTTATTCTTTTGCTATTTGCAGGAGCACACTGAATGTTTAAAATCAACTTTTTTGTTTATCACTAGCAAACTATTGTTTGTCTGAGAATGAAGATTTATGCCAAAGTTAGTGTTTACCTTCATGTTACTCAGAGTACCTGCAGTTGTTTAAGTTTTTCACAAAGTTCATTCTGAAAATGGAATATCTCCAATGGAAATTTCCTAGGGAAATTTAGAAATGTTTTTCAATAAAAATGTTTAGGACATCTGTCTCGTGTTAAACAAGGCCTTTTTTGCTCTAAAAGTTTCTATACACCACTTCATCTTTTTTTTTCAGGTCTTGTTACAGCTCAGTCATTTCTTGTGTTGCCCTCAGACTTTCATACCACTGAACCATTGTTATGTAAATGTCTCTGCCAAATGATTCTGATGATGCCAATGGATCTATCATGGTCTGTACAGTTTCCATGGTATGTGGATCCAGAGGACAGTCAATTTCTGGGACTTCAACTCCATGTGGTTCCTCTTGCACAGCATCAAACATCTCCCAGTCTGTTCCAAATAGCTCCATGTTCTGAAAAAAACATTTAATTTTATAAACATATAAGATCACACTCTGGCCTACACAGCTGCAGCGCCAACAGAAAACATTCAACAAGAGATGAAAAAAAGATTCAACTAACCTGCACATCATTATTTGGGTCACAAGGCTTATTCATGTGACCCAAAACCCAGAGCTGGTTTGGAGAGAGCCCACCTTCTGACCTTAAGGGATGGTTGTCCCAGCCTTCTGTGAAGCTGTGCAGGGCCTCTGCCAGACGCGGAAGGAAGACATAGTGGGCACAAAACAGATGAACAGAATCTGCCAAATCCAAAAGGCCATCCTCCTCGAGACTGTGAAGTACTTCATAGAAAAGGTGTGTCACGCAAGTCCAGACATCTCGCCACAGACGTTCGATTCTAGATCAGAAACATAACTTATTTAGCTGGAAAGTTAATTTTGATGTGTGACTAAAAATACAGTGCAGTAATAATTTTCCATTTCATATCTTGGAATTGCTTAACTGTAAACTATATGAAATATTGTAACCTTTGATTATGTACACTCCGCCCGGCTATAAAACTTCCTCTTCCAGTTCCTTTAACAGTGAACATGGTTTCAGCAATTAAGATATTCTCAACGCCTTGATCAGCCCTGACCCTGGAAAGTACATGAAAGAAATGTTCAGTCAAATTCATGAAAACAAAATATTCCATAAAACATTACTGAATTGGGTAATGAGGTCATAGAAACAAGAGGCAAACGTGATATCTCTTTACCTGGAAGGCCAGCCGTAGTTCTCTACTGCCTTCAGAAAAAATGAATGAGCAGTGCTTGAGCGGTTGTTCGTTGCTGGTTCCAGATAGAAAATCTATATAAAAAGACAAACAACATTTGAATCTGCAGAGTCTGCAACACATGAGATTAAAAATCTTCACTGAACCTTTAGAAAATTCAAAAGAATCAGAAAACCTTAAAAAAAAAGCAGTTAATGCATGTATTTTTTGGCAAAGGGTTTCTACCATCATGAACACAAATGTTTTGTAAATTTGTGAATATACATTTTAAATGGTTGATTTCCTGCTCCTGTACATCCTACTTTTCCCCCTCCCACCTGATTTTGTCCTCCATTCCTTGTCATTATTTTTTCCTCCCCTTCCTCATATTTTCTCTCCATATGGTTGTCCAAATAAACCCTTAAAATTCTATGGATCTAGGAGTTTTTAAGTTATTATGAGTGCAAACCTTTTTCCTTTTTGGTGATCAGAAAACCACACCAGAACACCAATGAGCAGAGGTGGCAGAGTAAAGTGATTATTGTATTGGATTATAGTATTGCTCCCCATCATTGCCATCTGTCATCTACTTGAGGTAAGGGATTAAAATATGACAAATATTCTGAAAGTTTTTCCAAATATATCTTGAATATTTGTTATATTATGTAACATTATTGTGCATTAATGAGCATGCACATCTGTACGTAGATAGCTTACATATGTGTGTAAAAAATATATATATTTCTGTGTGTGTGTGTATACTGTACATGTATATGCAATAGTGTGTATATATATCTAAACAATTGTAGATAATTCTTAGAATCCTTTACTGGCATTTTATCTTTTTTTGTGATGGAGATTATGTATAAGTAATTGGGTAAAATGAATAGTATAGTATTATAGATTATCTGAATATTTTACTGAAAAAAATGTATCACATTTGCATCATTGATTTGTGAAAAACATGATGTGACACAGGGGCAGGAACTAATAAGTTTTACTTCCTCCTGCTTCTTTTCAAACAGATCATTTCCATCCCCCTTGTTTTTATCCTTTTTTTAATCCTCTCTTTTCTTATAAAATAAACTATTCCTTCATTGATAAATTCAAATTCACTGTTAACAAGTGTGTGGACAGATGTTGGAAGACCAATGCAGTTAATTTTCAGTGAATACAAACAGAGATACAGTAATTAATTGAGCACAAAAACCTTTCTCGAGTATCCATCTATTCCACCAAATATGATGATGTTGTACCTTGGATACAAAAGACAAAATGACAATGAGTAGTCATCCCAAAGAAATGGATAAATACATAATAAATGCCATACCGTATCAGCTTGTGGTTTGTGTCCACATGGACTAATGACAGAGGCTCCTGTACAAAGTAGGACCTTCTCACTATGCACCCCAGCTGTGTCATCCTTTCCAAAATTCCTGGAGCATCAACTCTGTGCATGGACTCCTTGATGCGATCCCACTGAACTCTATGGCCATCAGCTAGCAGACAACCTTTAACCATTCTGTAGCCTGCATTTGGGATCCTGCTTTTTATGGACAGTACAGCATCATCTAGTTCACTGTCCGATAAGTTGCTGTAGGTAGATCTTGTGGACAACCCACATTCACGCATACGCCGGAAGATTGTGCTTTGGCTGACACCCAACATATTGGCAATGCAAGACACTGGTAAGGGGATGTTGATGACCCGAGAAAGAAGCTCCTCAGAAAAAATGAACTTTGGTCTTCCTCGTCCTCCAGCTCTAACAAAGGCACAGGGACTCTCTTGGAAAACAGCTGAGTCGATCTTACTTTGCAGGCATAAAAGACACTCCACAATTTCATTTGGGATGTTTAAGGTATTAGAGGCAGCTGTCATAATAAATGCCTCTTGGTTGACAACATACTGGAAGTAATCCAAATTCAAGTGTGGTTGACTTAACATGTTGAGAATTCTTGATTTTAGACGTTCCAGTAATTGAGTAGCCACAGGTCCCTGTGAAAAAACAAAATAAAGTAATATTGTTGTCAGATCTAAACTGGCATCAACAACATTACTTAGTTTTGAGACTTTGCAAAGGGGAATGTGTATAAGGTCACAGCACTTGTGGTTGTCAAAGAAATATGAGTATATACTTAAATGAAAATGGATGATAATTGAAATTCTCCAACAATTGTGATGCATTAGACATCACTGTTAACTTATAGGCGCTCAACAACATACAAACCTGTCCATTCTACATAATGCAACGCCATGCTCGGTAGAGATTCAAAATATTTTTTTTTTTTTGCAAAACATAGTGTTTTTAGCAACGTAGCCAATGATTAGTTTTAAATATAAAACAATAACCTGTTATCATTATAAAGTGCTGCCAATCACTGCACTCTATGGTTTGTCATTTTTGTAAACAGTATAACACGACTTGTGGAGCACCGTTGCTAGGGACGCCAATGCCCCTAGCAACGGGGCTCCGCTGGTTGATCAGATGACAAAGATGATGCTCAGGGAGGAAATATGCCAGATATTTGCCCTATGAGGTTTTACGCGGTACTTAACCAACTTCAGAGTAATAGTGATGGTTAAAGAAATCCATTGCAACTTTCTACTGGGAGGAATTAAGTCTCTTCACTCCATCGGCGTCCCAGGTCACGTCACTCAAACGCCCCCGCAACCCCCGCAATATCGTGTTTATGGCAGAGAAGATTACATAAATATGCATATCATGACATATATAATAAATACGGTTATTCACCGGTACATGGATTGATTTATCCTCAGCTTCTGAACAACGCAGGAGTGGAATAAAAAAAAAAGGTGGGCGAAGGGAGTGGGGTAAATGGAAAAGAGGATTGGCGAGGACAGACTGATCGACTAAATAGCGTAATTAATAAATCCATAAAAGTCGCATTTCAATCGACATTGTCTAAGAATAAACATTTTATAGTTTCCACGCTACATCAATGCTAATAGCACAAGCCAGCTTCTAATGCTAGCACTACCCGACATGGCAAACTATAGCAGTACGTCTTTAAATCAAAGAATATTATTGAAAATAGTATGTTTTTCTTTAATATATAAATAAAGACCGCTTGAACATCTTACCTGTGATGCTTCACTTGAGCCGGTAGCTCCTCCCGCTGCAATTTCTTCAGCCATCTTTGAAATTGGAGCTTGTTGTGTTTTGTACAATCGGCAGATCGATTACTCCTCCCTTGTGACGTCATCTGAATACTTTTCTACTCGTACCCAAAAACGTGAATTCGTGTCCACACAGAATAGGAGACTTTGTCTTCGTAGAAATTGGAGTTGTATTCACAAGATTTTGCACTCACAGCTTTAAGATTCATACTCACATAAAACAACTCCTAATCCACAAAATTGACCAGACGCACATATATGACAGCCTTGATTTGTGCACAAAACTTTTATTAACACAAAAATACGACTACAAATCTTAGAATCATGCATACGTCTTTTTGACAGCTATCTTATACGATATGTATAGGCCATAATTCATCCTCACACACACACACAGTTTTATTCACACATACACACATTTTCTCTCTCACATACTGTACATATATTCTTACTCTCACATGCTCACATTTTCTTTCCCTCTTTCATTTATTTTCTCTAATTCAGTGGACGTAGTTAATACGGTAATATCTGCATGTAAGAATAGAACATGTATGTAGAAGAAGAGTGTGTGTGTGTGTGAGGAAAGATATGGTGGAAACAGAAGGAGTTTGGTGGAAAAGGCAGGCAGTTTATGCTGCGCTGTGATTGGCTGAGAAGCAGGTGCAGGTCGTCTCTAGTTCCCGCCTGACATGGATGGAAGAAATGAGACGCAGTGGTTTCAGAAATCTTTCATCATGACATGGTTGTGTTGGTCTCTTGAGCAGCAGAGGACTATTTATCCGTCCCTAATAAAACTCAGACCGGGTCCAGCATCAGATGAGAGAACTCTTCAGACCTAAAGCCTCAGCAGTCCAGGCATGTACTCAAGACCTGGACCGGAGGGTCGCCACGGTCTTTAAGACACAAGACTCACAAACACTTTGGCAGCTGGACGTCCCGACCGAGGAAAAGGTGAAAATAAAATGTGAATAGAATCTCCAAGTGTTAGTTCCAGTGGACTAAGTCCGTCCTGTAGTGTGTGTTTGCTCATGTAGCTGCAGGCTGTGCTGCTGCTCCCATTAAAGAGGAACACACTTCTGAGAGTCATAGAAGCATCAGCAGTGGCAGCTGGGGAATAACGTGTTGTATGACATGTTGTCAGAGGACAGAAAGTCTTTCTTTGCTGGAGGCTGCGTTCACACCTAATAACCTGCAGACTCTAGACCCGGTCCAGTTGGGGGTCTGCTCCATTCTTCCTGCCCCAGTTAATGGGACTATTTTAATAACACACTCTCCTCACCAGAGCAGCTGTTACAGTCGTCTTTCCACCGCTTATCTGGATCACACATTACATAATTAGTTTATTCACAAGCTGATGGGATAAAAATAAAGCTGGTAAAATGAAGCTGCTCTTTTATTTTTAGTCTTTTAGTAAAACACAAAGAAAAGTGACTTTTCTTTTAGGCTGAGTTTTATCAAACATGTTTCTGTCAGTTCAGATAAAGAGTTCTGGAAACTGCTTCCATCAGTCCAGTCACATCACTGTTGGAGCTTAGTGTGTGTTTAACACAACTAGCGGCCGTTTGCTCCGTCCGTAACCACGGCAACATGAGGACGTCTCAAAGTATTTACACTGGCTAGAGTTTGATTTAGTTAGTGAAGGTTTGCATGATTCATTTAACATTTAACAACTGTGGGAACTTTCTACAAACATCAAATATTAACTATAAAATGAATGTGTTCTATTTTCAGGCTAAAATCAGGATCATGATACTGGAAACAAGGACGTCGTCCTTCTTCCGGGACATCCAGCTGTTCTGTCATCAAACGTGGCACAAAGCAGAAGCTGCTGAACGAGGGCATGAACTGAACGGATCTGAATTCCAGAAATCTGGGACCAACGGAGTTCCTGAACCAATAAGAGACGCCTTTGGAGGGAAGCTGTCAGCTGATGTCAGGTCTGCACTTATATGTCATTGTTCTTTCTATCAATGTGTAAACGTGCTGTACTGACTACTGACATGGATTTACCTTCATGATTCATGTAGTAATTAATAAAGTACATGTGGTAAATTCCTGTAAATTCTTGCTGACTCATGTTATTGACGGTAGACCTGCTGAGTCATGTCCTCATGAAGGATGGAAAACAAGCAGATGTGTCGCTGCTTTATTGGGGCTGCGTGTTGTGCAATAATAAGTTTGTTGTTGTTGTGTTTTTTAAGGACTGTTTACTTGAAACTTTTCTACATTGTACTTGATGTTTTCCAGCCTAGAGTTTCTGACGACATGTGGCAACAGACTGATTTCAGCCAAACTGCAGCTGGACAGCAGCTGGATGCAGATCTGATACACAAAGTCTAGAAATGGAAAGTTCTGTCCATCAGACCAACGCAGCGGATTCTGGGATGTTCTGCTCTCTTGGTGAAACAAGCTAAACATTGTCAGTCAGCACTAATCTTTGTAACGTCAGCTCTTCATGAACTTTCTTTAAACTTTGTGTCTATGAACAAACTGAAGACGTGTTAAATTTCTAGCGAGGAGTAAATGTGGGGCTTTGCTCTGGAATTTGACTGAGATCTAATAATGAGGGAATCTGGTGCTCTACAGAGATGCCGATCACCAAAGTCTGGACAACACAGCTTTTAAAGAAACCAACTGCTGACTTTTCACATACTTTTCAGTTTAACGTGTAAATGTCGTCTTTTTGTGCATTTTTACTGAATTTTATTTGAGTTTTTTTCTTTTTAAACCAATAAAAACCTCTTTAATCTGTCTGTCTCTGTCTTAGATTCAGAGATGGACTGAAAACACTTGAAAACACTACCTTGCTGAGCCACGCCACCCCTGATGTGGCTGACAGTCTTTTCATTATCCGCCATCTCCAGCTGGCAGCAACAGAAGCTGCTGAGGAAGTTCTTCCTTTCTGGAGACACACGCAGAAGTAAATCCATGGAATTTGACCATTTCTTCTTCTAAGTGAAATATTTAGCTGCATCTGGTCATTGTGTGTCAGTTTAGAATAGTAAGAGATGTTCTGCTTTCTGTTTATTGTCCTGTTTCTTTCTTCCTTTTCCACCAGATGAGGAAGGAACAGAAACTGAGAACGATCCTCGCCTTTTCCACAGGAGCCAACACTCCTTCACCGACTGGGTTCTTTCCTCCACAAAGAGGAGGATTCAGGAAGCTGCAAAGCTGCTGCTGCAAACAGCTGCACTAACTGCTTGAAGCTACGCTGCAGACCTCATACGGAGACCTTCAGGAAAACAGGGGCTCTGCGGTGGGCGGGACCCTTGGTTTTAGCCCAGCGTAATATGTGTACAGGTCTGGATCAAAGTATTCTGTGTTAAGGTCAAGTTCATGTTCAGTTAATGACACAAAGCAACGTGAAACTTTTCTTCTTTTCTCTTGTTTTTATGTGGTTTTGTACAATAAATACAAACCTGCTGCATATTTGTCAAACTGAAGTTAATAGATGTGAAGAACGGTTCACATTTTCAGCTGCTTTCTGCAAGTAATGTTGAAATCGAACTTCAGTGCAGCTTTTTAGTCAGACACTATTCCACTTTTAAATTTGTCTACAGCTCACTATTTTCCTCTTGATTTTATCGCCTGCTTTTCAAACGGATCAACCAACAATCACTTTGAAATACTTCTTCTTTTGTTTGTTTGCAGCTTTTATGTTTTGGGAAAAGTTTTAGGGTTCATTAAGTCTTACTGCCTTTATTTTTACTGTACAATGATGTAAAATCCACATGAGCCACTAAGTGAAAGAATCTTCTGGCTTTGCAAGAAACTGGAATGAAGTTTACAATAAGACGGGGTCTCCCAGGCTGCTCATCAGGGGCCACTATCCTGCAGGTTTTGAATGTTTCCGCTGCAGCACACCTGAATCAGGTTAATGGCTCAACATGCTTTGGCACAACTTTAAAAACAAGCTGCTGAGAAAAGCCATTTAAAGTGAATTAGGTGTGCTGGTGAAGGAAATCTCTTCAAACCTGCACAAGTTCAGCCTTGGAGGACTGGAGCTTGACAGCCCGGCAATGACGAAGCAGAACTTTCAGTCTGATGAAACTCACATTTACATGAAACTTGTGTGCTTCTAAATGATCTGTATAATAACTGATTTCTGGATAACAATTAGAAGAAGTTCATGGATGTGATTTAATGTGATGTGCAATCCATTTCCTCTTACATGAACATCTTCATGAGCGTCTGAGTGCAGCTTCTATGAAATGTAGATTATACACCTCAACAGGTTAATAATAAAAATAATATTGTCCATCATAAAGAGCAACAAGCTATCATCAAAATTTCCAGCATAGAGTTGAACAGACACAAAACCTCCAGTAGCAACTTGCCAAAAGCAGGTGGAGAAAAGAACACCTCAGAGTGCATGCACGTGTGAACATGTAAGTGCGACCAAGCGATAGGGATGAACCATGTGCTTGCCAGGGCACCACGACCACACCCAACCCCGAAAGATCAGGAAAAGGCAGGGAGGAGTCTGAGATCCAAGTCTGGTCCACTGAGCGAAGGTCAGCCAAAGCAGAGATGGCTGCACACCAACCCAGCTCAGAGCAAAGGAAGCCCCCCTGGGCCCCTGGGCAGGGGGGCCAAGCAGACCAGGACAACGACAAGCATGCCGGCAGGCACCGGGTACCAGCACCCCGCTGTCCCAAGAGCCACCTATATCTCCCGGCAGAGCCCCGTCCCTGTCCTTGTATGGAAACATGGAAATACCCAGATCCCCAGTCAGCCACCAGGGCAGCACAACCTCGATGGGATGCCGAGGGCGACCAAGAACCCCCCCAGCCCAGACAGGTCTCCCCCAGTCCAGAGGGAAGCAGTCCTTAACCCCAGGGTTTTATGAAGGATTTTGTATAAGTTGTGGAGTTGGGCTGTCTGTCATACTGAAGGAATTTCATGGATAATTAGTCTCCCAGTTTGAAGTTGGTAAGGGAGTCCTCTATTTATTATATTAATCTGTATATCTTTGATAGTAGCGTTGGAGTTCAGAGATCAATAAATTCTGCTGCCATGGGAGGAAATTCCAGATCTGTTTGGTTAAAGAGGAATTTTGTTCTTATTACAGATTTGAGTTGTTGATATTCTAAAAATCTGTTGCTGCTGAATGTTTTATTCCTTCGTTATTCCACTGGGTAAAATTACAGCAGGGTGAAGGAAGCAATAACAAGTTTATTAAAAACAAACTTTAAAAGAAAAAAAAGAATTTAAAATGTCACAGGATGCAAAACATTGTCTAGTTTTTACAGTATCATTGGGTAATTTTGGTATTTTAATTTTTTATTTTAAAGGCATTTTAATGATTTTATTGCTGGTGTTTTATGTGTATTGGACTTGGATGGTTGCCTGATCATGAACTCTAAACACACACTGCAGATGGACGCACCTGAGCCTAATTGCATTTGATTGCAATCACCGGTTGTCTCTCTGAGATGCCAGATACCAAGCAGGCAGGGAAGGACATGGACGTCCGTCTGTTCCTTTCTCCAGCCTTCCAGCCTTCCAGCTGTTGCTTTACAGATTATTTTAATGTCAGCATGTATCAGTGCTATGTGTTGGTAACTAGATGGTAGTGTGGGGTCTTTGCTTGGTTTTAAAAGTACAATAATGGTAGCAGGCATCATGTTTTGGGGGTACAGCCATTTTCCTTTATTTGTGTCACCATGTTGAAAAATGTAGGTGCCAGTGTCCAAAACTTTGTTACAGGACACATGTTTAAGGGCTTCATGTAGCTCCTCCACTGTAGGAGGAGAATCACCGAGACGACATTATGAATGAAATGACCTGTTTACCAGCTTTTAGAAGCAGATACGTCTTAGGATGGACAGTTCTGGCTCTTTGCTTTACAATGACTGATGATTCATTTTCTGAGGTTCTGCCATCTTGAAAAACCTGCCTGGATCCTTTTACTGTGAAGCAGGGGCGGAGCTAGAAACATATTTATGGGGCGAGAGATGGCAGGAATGTTTTAGGGCTGGTGACACATTGCAGAGGTGTGTTTGTCATTCTTGGTAAGTGTGGAGTGTGACAGGAATCTGATCATCTGACAGGTGTTACAGTAAAATTCCAGGAAGCTGTTCTTCAGGTGCGGCTTTCAAAAAGTCCCAAAACAACAAGGATGTGTTGGTTCAGATTTTCATCCTGCTGAAGTGCAGAGTTGTACATGAATCAGCTCAAATGAACACATTCATTTCTCTTTGAGTGTTGAACTGAACATTTGTAAATAAAGGATGTGAAGGTGAACTCGGTCAGATTATGTGTTGCACACTTGGACAAACAAAGTTTCTCCCAAGCGTGCGTGGGTGTGAAAAACATTATTACTCTTTTATTTCTGCAACACACAAACACAAGCACATGAACATGTGGCTGCACACTGCAGAATACTGGGGCTTACTGAACAACACATCCCCATTTTAACCTAATCATCACACTCACACAACAACATTATATACACTCACACAACTACAGTATTCTGGCAGGCCACGGTGATTACAACCATGATTTTCTGGCGAGCTACTAGCCAGGTAAAGCTCTGTCAAGTTCAATATTCGGCATTTTAACTTGCAAACTTTCACATAAACGTCATAAATGTGTTTTTTTAAGTCTGACTCTTTAGCAAACCTATTAAACACCTGTAATGCCGCCCTTTTCACATTTTCCCATTGCTTTAGCTTCAGGGATGCCCACAGAGATTTTATTTAGGGGTGGCCATATGGTGGCCAGAGAAAATAGTGGGGTGGCCAAAGGTTGTTAAGTCTGTGATGTGTAACTACACAAGTCCATGTAGTCTGCTGAACAAAAACATGAAGTGGGTCAGTTTGAGCTTATGGCACATAACAACGTCTGATCAGAAGTGTTCCTAGAAAAAGACTAAATTAAATTATCTGCCATTACATAGGGAAGGCTGTTTTCATTTATTACAGCCTTGGTTGTGTGGGTGGGGGACCAAATTCAGCTAGGGGGTCTGGGGGCATCCCATACAGGGTAATATAATAATATTATATTATCCCATAGTGGCATATTGGGAGGGACATTTTGGGCATATCTGAACAGACTTGTTCCTCTCAATGTATATGGCAACTACAGTGTTGACCTACTCAAACAACCTTAATGAACATCAGCACACTGACTCTTCTCTCCATTAGATTGCACATTTATTATCAATTTGCATTTATTTACATTCTCATGTGTTTATTTTATCAATATTTGTGACCAAAGACAAAATTACAGGGGCAAAATGGCAAAGAGAGGACACTCACTCACTCACTCAGGAACCTGTGTGACCAATAAGCAGTAAACATAGAAATTATTATACTCCAACCACTTATGAATGGAGAATCACATAGTTGAAGCCCCGTCTCCTGTCGTTGTACACGGTCCAAGGGTAAACCTTTAGATTTGGCTGTTTTGGTCCATCTGCTCGTGACTGGGACATGTCTAGAACAACAGAGAAAAGCCGTCATTATTATAAAAAAAATATAATGACAAGACCTTCTTTCAGAACTGCTAAACATCAATTCTACCACCAGGAAAACATCATCCTCACCTGCTGGTCCATGAGCAGGTCCACTACCTGGAGGCCTGGGCTGGTTGGGATCCAGCTGTTCTGAGCCCTCTACTGTAAAAGATATTGATCATCATATGCAAATAAACAGAGCCTGCTGTTTCTATGAGATGATTTAGTTTTAGAGTGTTACTACAGCCCCCAGATTACAACATCAGGATATCATTTTAACTATTATTATTCATCCCCAGAGGAGAAATTCTTGTCAACACAGCACTACACTCTCAACATTACACTATAGCTAAAGCTGGAGTAATAGACAAATAACAGTTATGGAAGAAGCACAAGGACAGTAATATTATACTCCAAGAAAAGGTCTAGGATTCGATCAACTCTGTGATATTGTTCTGAGAAATAAATCTAGTATAACTGATGTCCGTAGAAGTCAGGGAAACATTTGCGGTTGGCTTAAGTTGCCTTCAGGTGTAGCCACAGAGTCTTTCTCTCTGATTCTTTCTCTGGCTGACTAGCATTTGCTCTGTGCTGCTATCCTCTAACTGTCTGTCTCTTAGAGAAGAAGGAGGCAATATCTTTGGAAGACTTTCTCTTGACTGTCTGCAAAATGACATAACGTTAGCACACAGTGACTAATTAAATCATGACGCTATTATAGCAAATTCTGTATAATGTTAGCTGCCTGGGCAGTGGCATTCAGAGAGCTAACAAGGTTGTTAGAAATGTTCTCCATCTAACGAAGATAAGGTTAATAATGTTATTAACTACCTAACGTGTGCAAACGTTAACTTATGAATGGCTTGATTTGCTGAACATTGGCTAACGTTAGCTTCGTAGCATTAGCGCATGTAAAGGTAACTATATTGCCATTGAGGAGCTCTGTAGAAACGGCTGCTCTGTCAGTCTGCCTGTTCTTGTTTGTGTTATATGTTGTTTTGTCTAGTCTTGGATGGGTTGTACTGAAAACATGAATTTCCCTGCAAGGGATTAATAAAGTCTTTCTGATCTGATCTGATTCATTCCAGGTTATCTACATCCACATGTTAGCGCTAGCCATCATCCCTGTAATTATTTAAACCCCACCGACAGTTGGCAGAAAACCATGAAACTGAAGTGCTTGTGGTTTTATCATATACTTCCTGACAAGTCTTTTGTAGAGCTGATTGTGTCCATTCTATTACCAGTGGCAACATCGCTCTTTGATCTTCCCGCTTCGGTGTCCTCTCTCTAAGGCCCTTTCAGTAGGACCCTACATGTGAGGTGCCCTCTGTGTGCCTGATTAAAATACTTTTTATTTACTTTTTTTATTAACTTTTGAAATAGTTTGACATTCAAATATAAACAAAGTGTGCTGGGCCGTGTTAATAGTAAAAAAAAAAAAAAAATTTTAATAAAAATACAATATTTTCTGGGGTGGCCAGTGGGGTGGCCAGCTTTTTGTTCAGGGGGCACTGGCCACCCCTGGCCACCCCTTGGGGGCGTCCTTGTTTAGCTTACCTGCAACACACAAACACAAGCACATGAACATGTGGCTGCACACTGCAGACTACTGGGGCTTATTGAATGACACTCCCACATTTTTCAGCCTGAAGGACCCCTAAGCTCCCCAAGGTGCCTGTGTGAATTTATTCACTCTTTTAATTTACCTCCCAGAAAACTACTGCTATTACTTTGAGTGTACATATTGTCTACTAGATCTAAATAAATAAAATAAAAAATAAAATTTAACACACCCTGAAGATGAACAATTTAACAAAAACACATTTTTAGAACCAAGAGGGGGAAGTGAATGCTAAATGTTCACAGTCCACCACTCGTCTCAATATGCCCAACATGTCTGTGGGTCCCCAGATATGTCACTGTCCACAATTTCTATTCAAGTTATGTCTGACTGCATTTAAAGAGCAAGTTAGAACATCAGCCTCATCAAGTCTAGTTTGAAGGTACTTGTGGAGCCGAAGCATCCGTCCAGTTTGAGACGACCTCTGCAATTCCTCCATTTAGGAAAGTTTGTTTGTGCAGCACATTTCATGTACAACACAATTCAAAGTGCTTTCAACAAAACATTAAAACCATACAGCGAGGGTACTGGATGAGTATTCAGCACTATAACACTATGTGCTTAGTGTGTGTGAGAAAGAGAAAGTATGATTGTGTGTGTGTGTGTGTATGTGTGTGTGTGTGTGTGTGTGTGTTAACTAAATAGTTCTAACTTGAGTATGTGATGCTTTGTGTTTTGTTGTGGAAACACTTTGTGTTACTTGATGCATGAAAAGTGCTTTAGAAATAAAATGGGATTATTTTTTCTACACACAACTCCCACCTGAACACACACGTATGTGATGATGTGATCAGACCACCTGTTGGTTCAGAGCGTACAGGTGGAACATCTCCATCATCATTGTTTGGCTCTGAACTGGTTTACAGGTGATTGTGTGGTTTTCATGGTAAAGTCGGGCTTTTGTGAACGTAGTTTGAATTTGTTGGGTTTGTGTTTGTGAGAAAAGGGTGGAGTTTCAGGGAATGTTGGTAAAAACTGTAACTCAGTTTCCCTCTTCATCCTCTGAACACACTCACATAGAAGGATGTTTTCCACATTTCCCAGTCAGCTGATCCATCATCCAGAAGAAGAGGCAGGAGAACATGGCTGCCTGAACCGAACCACACATCCACCAGATGTGGCCCCAATCTGCTGATTACATCACTTCCTGCTGGAACTGATCCAGAAGGAAGAAGTGGTGGAGTAGAGCCAATGTGGCTGTACAGGTGTCTGGATCAAACTGTGATCCCTCCTCCCCACACTATTTTCATATGAGACGAGTTAAATGATGATGGAAATTAAAAACAGCTGGGACTGACAGGAGTAAGAACCAGACAGGTGATGTGTAGATTTCCAGATAAAAACAAGACTGATGAGAAAAATCTGACACTTTAGGATTAAAATGACTAAAATGTTTCTGTAAGACTGGAAACTGTAAAGAGGAGGAGGAAGATCTGATGTTACTCCTCCTACCTGCCCTCCTTCCTACCTGTAACTCCTCCTACCTGTCCTCCTCCTACCTGTCCTCCTCCTACCTGTCCTCCCTCCTACTTGTCCTCCTCCTACCTGTCCTCCTACCTGTCCTCCCTCCATCACAGGTAGAAATGTGAGTCATTCCAGGAAGCAGCTCACCTGTGTATCAGTGGAGATTCTTCTTCTTCTTCTTCTCTGAACAAACTGTAAGTGTGAACTTTCCTCTTTGTTTCTGGAATGTTTGGAGAACGTGTTCACTTCTGATTTCAGCTCCAACTTTGATCTCTGCTGTTTGAAGACAAATCTACATGATGATCAGATCATTATTTCTCTGAGGATCAAACTGTGGTTTTGTTGATGTGTAATGAGGCGGGAATGTGGCTCTACAGAACAACTTGAACTCTGACTTTCTCTTCGTGTTCACAGTAAAAACAGTCAGGCAGGTTTTTCAGGTTTTAAGTTCTGTGTTGCAACATTATTTCCTGGATCATTATCCACCTCCACTTTGTTTCACATAAACAGCTCCAGTTACAACAACGTTGGGACTCTGTGTAAAAGTGTGGAAAACCAGAATTCACTGATTTATAAACCTCATCAGGTCATATTTTATTTGCAGTAGAAAATAAACAACATGTCAGATGATGAACCTGAGACATTTTACCATGTGATGGAAAATATAAGCTGATAGTGAACCTGATGCAGCAACACGTCTGGAAAAAGTAGTTCCAGGGTGATGTTCAGCACGGTGTAAAAAGTAGTTTCAGGGTGATGTTCAGCATGGTGTAAAAAGTAGTTCCAGGGTGATGTTCAGCATGGTATAAAAAGTAGTTCCAGGGTGATGTTCAGCACGGTGTAAATAGTAGTTCCAGGGTTATATTCAGCATGGTGTAAAAAGTAGTTCCAGGGTGATGTTCGGCATTGTGTAAAAAGTAGTTCCAGGGTGATGTTCAGCATGGTATAAAAAGTAGTTCTAGGGTGATGTTCAGCATGGTGTAAAAAGTAGTTCCAGGGTGATGTTCAGCACGGAGTAAAAAGTAGTTCCAGGGTGATGTTCAGCATGGTGTAAAAAGTAGTTCCAGGGTGATGTTCAGCATGGTGTAAAAAGTAGTTCCAGGGTGATGTTCGGCATTGTGTAAAAAGTAGTTCCAGGGTGATGTTCAGCATGGTATAAAAAGTAGTTCTAGGGTGATGTTCGGCATGGTGTAAAAAGTAGTTCTAGGGTGATGTTCGGCATGGTGTAAAAAGTAGTTCCAGGGTGATGTTCGGCATTGTGTAAAAAGTAGTTCCAGGGTGATGTTCAGCATGGTATAAAAAGTAGTTCTAGGGTGATGTTCGGCATTGTGTAAAAAGTAGTTCCAGGGTGACGTTCGGCATTGTGTAAAAAGTAGTTCCAGGGTGATGTTCAGCATGGTATAAAAAGTAGTTCTAGGGTGATGTTCAGCATGGTGTAAAAAGTAGTTCCAGGGTGATGTTCAGCACGGTGTAAAAAGTAGTTCCAGGGTGATGTTCAGCATGGTGTAAAAAGTAGTTCCAGGGTGATGTTCAGCATGGTGTAAAAAGTAGTTCCAGGGTGATGTTCGGCATTGTGTAAAAAGTAGTTCCAGGGTGATGTTCAGCATGGTGTAAAAAGTAGTTCTAGGGTGATGTTCGGCATGGTGTAAAAAGTAGTTCTAGGGTGATGTTCGGCATGGTGTAAAAAGTAGTTCTAGGGTGATGTTCGGCATGGTGTAAAAAGTAGTTCCAGGGTGATGTTCGGCATTGTGTAAAAAGTAGTTCCAGGGTGATGTTCAGCATGGTATAAAAAGTAGTTCTAGGGTGATGTTCGGCATTGTGTAAAAAGTAGTTCCAGGGTGACGTTCGGCATTGTGTAAAAAGTAGTTCCAGGGTGACGTTTGGCATTGTGTAAAAAGTAGTTCCAGGGTGATGTTCAGCACGCTGTCCACTGATAACAAGCTGGATGCACCCTCTCCTCTTTACTCTGCAGCTCATTTAGAGCTGCCAGAATCAGTCCATTTATCTGCTGATCAGCAGAAAATCTACTGACTACTCACACATGTGGGTAAACTAAATATCTGAAAGGCTTTTTACCTAAATGCTGTTCATCACAAAACATCAGCTTCATCTCTGGAATTTATTCCAACATTTTACAAACAAAACGTCAGTTTTCTAAAAAATGATCAACATGTTGGTCAGAAATGAAAAGAGATGTTTGGTGGAGCTTTAATTTAAATCCATGTTGAATCTGCTGAGTAAGAACAGACGAGTGGTTGTAACTGGGGAGTAAAACTGATAGACGTCCAGCAGCTGAAGGCAGCTTCCTCTTCCTCACTGCTGTCTGACTGCATCCATCTGACTCTGATATGAAGCAGAAACTCAGAGCCAATCAGAGGAGGAGCAGCAGATGATGGAAAGGAGGATTTCAGTTGATGTTCAGATGAATGATGTGTGTTTCCTCTGCAGGTGAAGGTAGAAAGTGTGTGTGAGCTGATGTGAATCCAGCATCATGGATCAGGACAGAGAGGAGGGAGTCCCTCCCTCTAAAACCACTCAGAGGTGAGATGTCCATCTCTAACTGTCCATGACTCTTCTCCATGTCAGAGATCACAACTCACATCACCAAACATCTGGATTCACAGGAACCAACCTGGACCTGGACCTGGACCTGGACCTGGACCCGGACCAGAACCCAGCTGTTTGTCCTTTAAGAGCGACGAGTCGATTAACTTTTTCTTTGATTTTAAATCAGAGCCACAGAGGTGAGCTGTGTGAAATTGTTGCATCAGTTTAGTTTTATTCTAACTTGTGTTTCAACTCAATAATAATAATAATAATAATAATAATAATAATAACAATAACAATAACAATAACAATAATAATAATAATAACAATAACAATAACAATAATAATAATAATAATAAAGGATATCTTCAGTATTTAAGGTGAAATATCCAGATGAAGCTCTAATAATAAACATGTGAGTTTTATTAAATATTTCTTGTGAGCTGAGAATAATCAGGAGGATTCTGTCTCAGTGCAGGAAACATAGAATCTCCATAATTCAACTTTCTCATCTGTGGAACGTAGAAGCAGACGAGAGTTTTTCCTCCTCTGGAAAAAGGAAACAGATTCTGGACGTTTTCCAGAAGTTCAGGAGATTCTCTGAACCTCAGTTACTAAGTGACCTGCAGTCAGTTTGGCTCCTCACAAACACACCAAACTTTTTCTTAGTGGAAAACTCCAACATCAAACACATTTATACTGGGAGCTGCCCAGTCTAACCAGTCTCATCCAAGCACACACTGGCTGTGGCTGCCTTGCTCCAGGGCACCTCAGCACAGAGCTTCATGAAGGTGTTGGTGAGAGCTTCCTAAAAGCTGAAAGCAGCTTCTCCATGTGACAGAATGTGATGTGATTCTTCCTGATTCCTCCACAGAGTGGACCAGCAGAGCTCAGAGCTTCCCAGTGGTCAGTCTGCCCAGCAGCATCAAACACAGCTGGACTCCATATTTATGGTCTGTACATGTACAACAACTACTTTTCCATCTCTTCTGTCCACATCATCTCCATGCTGACCTTTGTAGACCAGTGGATTGTCAGTGTGTCCAACATGGATCTGATGTTTGGCTCCATGATTTTAGTCTGATTGTGTCCTTCATATCGTTTCTCTTCCAGCTGCTGGAGGACAACATGATCACTTTCATGAAGAAGGAGCTGAAGAAGATCCAGAAGCTTCTGAGTCCAGATTACCCAGAATGCTCAGTGTTGGAGGGTGAGGATGAGGAGCAGAGGAAGAGCAGCAGAGAGGCGTTAGTGAAGATCACAGTGGACTTCCTGAGGAGGATGAAGCAGGAGGAGCTGGCTGAGCGTCTGCAGAGCAGTAAGAGGATTTCTCTAAAGATTGAAGCTGCTGGATAAATGACACATTTACTGATGTCTCAACACATGAACATCACATATTCACATCCTCATTCCTCAGAGGCTTCAAATCTTTACTGACTCTTCTTATTTCTTCTTTTCTTTCAGAACTTCTGGCTGCAGTTTGTCAACGTAAACTAAAATGTGGTCTGAAGAAGAAGTTCCAGTGTGTGTTTGAGGGGATTGCTAAAGCAGGAAACCCAACCCTTCTGAACCAGATCTACACAGAGCTCTACATCACAGAGGGAGGGACTGCAGAGGTCAATGATGAACATGAGGTCAGACAGATTGAAACAGCATCCAGGAAACCAGACAGACCAGAAACAACCATCAGACAAGAAGACATCTTTAAACTCCCACCTGGAAGAGATGAACCAATCAGAACAGTGATGACAAAGGGAGTGGCTGGCATTGGGAAAACTGTCTTAACACAGAAGTTCACTCTGGACTGGGCTGAAGACAAAGCCCACCAGGACATCCAGTTGACATTTCCACTGACTTTCAGAGAGCTGAATGTGCTGAAAGAGAAAAAGTTCAGCTTGGTGGAACTTGTTCATCACTTCTTTACTGAAACCAAAGAAGCAGGAATCTGCAGCTTTGAAGAGTTCCAGGTTGTCTTCATCTTGGACGGTCTGGATGAGAGTCGACTTCCTCTGGACTTCCACAACAATGAGACCCTGACTGATGTTACAGAGTCCACCTCAGTGGATGTGCTGCTGACTAACCTCATCAGGGGGAAACTGCTTCCCTCTGCTCGCCTCTGGATAACCACACGACCTGCAGCAGCCAATCAGATCCCTCCTGACTGTGTTGGCATGGTGACAGAGGTCAGAGGGTTCACTGACCCACAGAAGGAGGAGTACTTCAGGAAGAGGTTCAGAGATGAGAAGCAGGCCAGCAGGATCATCTCCCACATGAAAACATCACGAAGCCTCCACATCATGTGCCACATCCCAGTCTTCTGCTGGATCACTGCTACAGTTCTGGAGGATGTGCTGGAAACCAGAGAGGGAGGAGCGCTGCCCAAGACCCTGACTGAGATGTACATCCACTTCCTGGTGGTCCAGACCAAAGTCAAGAAGGTCAAGTATGATGGAGGAGCTGAGACAGATCCACACTGGAGTCCAGAGAGCAGGAAGATGATTGAGTCTCTGGGAAAACTGGCTTTTGATCAGCTGCAGAAAGGAAACCTGATCTTCTATGAATCAGACCTGACAGAGTGTGGCATCGATATCACAGCAGCCTCAGTTTACTCAGGAGTGTTCACACAGATCTTTAAAGAGGAGAGAGGACTGTACCAGGAGAAGGTGTTCAGCTTCGTCCATCTGAGTATTCAGGAGTTTCTGGCTGCTCTTCATGTCCGTCTGACCTTCATCAAGTCTGGAATCAACCTGATGGAAGATAAACAAACAGTTTCTTTTTGGTCTAAGTTATTAAATAAACCACAAATACGTCTCCATCAGAGAGCTGTGGACAAGGCCTTACAGAGTCTAAATGGACACCTGGACTTGTTCCTCCACTTCCTCCTGGGTCTTTCACTGCAGACCAATCAGAGTCTCCTACGAGGCCTGATGACACAGACAGGAAGTAGCTCACAGACCAATCAGGAAACAGTCCAGTACATCAAGAAGAAGATCAGTGAGAATGTGTCTGCAGAGAGAAGCATCAATCTGTTCCACTGTCTGAATGAACTGAATGATCGTTCTCTAGAGGAGGAGATCCATCAGTTCCTGAGATCAGGACGTCTCTCCACAGATAAACTGTCTCCTGCTCAGTGGTCAGCTCTGGCCTTCATCTTACTGTCATCAGAAGAAGATCTGGAGGTGTTCGACCTGCAGAAATACTCTCCTTCAGAGGAGGTTCTTCTGAGGCTGCTGCCAGTGGTCAAAGCCTCCAGCAAAGCTCTGTAAGTACATATATAGCAGGATGTGGAGAAATATACTGCTGCTGGTATAAGGGTACATCATGGGACAGATTATTACTTGTCTTATTATTTCCTCTTCAGACTGAGCAGCTGTTCCCTCTCAGATGAAGGATGTTCAGCTCTGTCCTCAGCTCTCAGCTCTCCGTCCTCCAGACTGAAGGAACTGGACCTGAGAATCCAGGACTCAGGACTGAAGGAGCTGTGTGATGGACTGGAAAACTGGAAACTGGAAACTCTCAGGTCAGGTTTCTCTGCTGCTCTCCCATGTTTTTCCTCTGTTTCAGCTTCAGACATCTCTGTGATGGAATAATCTGCAATGTTTTCTAAACTACTTTGAAATATTGTGAATGAAATATGTCCAGAGTAACGCATCTTTTAAAATGAAGGAACATGTGTTTTATTTAGGACTTAAAGGTATAAATGAGCCTCTGGTTAAATAAAGATGCTCTACTTTGTCTCTCAGCTTTGGTTGAAACGTTGCTCGTCCTGCTTGTTTATCACGTTGTTTCCATCCAGTGGTTCAGTCACATAGTAAACAGAATCACCCCCAATGCTTTTTCCTGCCTAAACTCCTTTACCCTGATGGAAAACATCATGGAGTTTAGGAAAGGTGGTGGGATAAATTCAGAGGGATTCAAGAAAAGATGACAGCGTTGCATTGAGAATCCGACCACAATGAGCCTCACCTGTGGTTTTATTCTGCAGCTCTGAAACTACAGATGTTCAATAAATATTCTACAGAAAGGGATTCAGATATTTCATCTAATGCAGTCTGATCACACTGACATGGAAACTATATGTCATGTGAACGTGTTCAGATATAAAATATGACTTTATAATCAAGCTTGGTGATTAAAGGGAAGGAAAAGTAAAACATGTTGTCACAGCTGCTCACACACACCCCACTGTCCTCATATATGTCCACACATTTACCAGTTAGTACAACTGGATAAACACCAGCATTGCTTCCAAGGCTGCAGCCAGAATGAAGTGTGTTATGGAATTATCTCCTTTCATAAAGGAAGCTACGCTGTTCCTCAAAGAGGTCATAAAGAAAGCATTGGAGCAGCTTTCATTAGCATCTGATGGTTTCAGACAGCTCTTACCATGGCTGCTGCTCACACACTTCCAGGTTCTTCACTCTGTAAGGAAGGTTCTGGAGCAGACTGGACACTTAGACCAGACCAGGGATGGTGTATCCATACTCTGGAGTCCATACTTTGATTTCAACCAGTCAGATATCAGATCTGATACTGTGTGAATATGGAGATACTGCTCTGCTGAGACAAAAAAGCCATTTGTTTTCACTTCTGAGAGTTTTATACTAAAATTGTGTGTGAAGTCCAGCAACAGTTATTCCTTCTGTGTCACATGATCATGGCAGCTGATCGTGGTTTCAGATGTCAGGATGTCATGATGATGCTGCTTCTGTAAGTGATGATGAGGTTTAGATATTTTACTGGTTTAATGCAGGTTATTACACATTATCTTTTATTATATTTAATATATTAATATTACTTATAGTTTATTAACTTCCCATTTAATTAGAATAGTCTTATTAATCTGTAGTTTAACTATTTTTATTATTATTTTAAAAAGATTTTATATTTTTAAATGTAAATCAGTGTAATTTATTATCGCTTTAAAAGCCTCTCAGGTATTTACATTTGTGAGTTTTATTTATGTTTCATGCTGCCGTTGTAATAAAGATAATAATACACACTGTGCAATCATGATTCTCCTTTAAGGGCCAAGAAGCATCAATATCAGTATCAGTATCGATGAAAAGTTCCATAAACTAATGGTATCGTATTGACGGGGAAGATTTTGGTACCGCCGTCCCTAGACTAGACGGACTAGACTAGACCAGGTGTTGTAAAGACTCTTGTTCTTCTCTCAGTGGAGACTGTAGTTCTGTCAGCTCATGTGGGAAATGCTGCCATCTGCTGCTGCAGCTACTAACTGCACCTCATGTTGGTGCAGTTTGCAGCTACACCAGGGGCCTCATTTATCAAGCTGTAGCAACAAAAACCGACGTACGCTGCTCATAGTCAACTTTTGGGATTTATAAAAACCAAACTTTGTGGGAAAATGATCCTACCTCCACGGCAACTCTGACCCAGGCGTACGCACAAAATCTGGGAAAACGGGAAACGGCGACACCAACGTTCCAGAATAAAATCAAGGAAATGATGTGAAATGTGAGACATTTGTACACAATCCACTATTACCTTTCACACCACGTGTTAGATATTAAAGCTGTTTGCAGAAATGAATAATTCCATATTAATTCTCCTAAGAGTTCACGCTCAGAAATAAAAACAGGATTTCCAAGAAAAAGGGAGATGGTATTAATAAGAACCTCAACCACTAAAATATGTTCTGTTGTTGTGAAACAAAACTTAGATGTTTTAAAATCCATCCAGCTAAATAAGGTGGACAGTCTGCTGCCAGCATGAACCAGTCAGTAAAAGAAAATGTGAGAAGTAGCTTCTAGAGATGTGACGTTCATGAACGAATCGATTCTTTTGAACGACTCTTTTAAATGAACGATGGAAACCGATTCACAGTTGTGAGCCGTTTATTTGTGACCCATTCTTTTTATATACAAATTTTTGACACTGCCTTCATCAAATCAAATCAAATCAAACTTTATTCATAAAGTGCTTTTCATGCCATAGGCAACACAAAGTTCTTTACATGATTAAAAACATTTATGCATATCTCAGTTCATATCTCATTGTTCAATAAAACAAGCCTTTACATACATCAAAGTAGAATAAGAATAAGAATAAAAACACTCAATGAAATCTTTCACACAGTCACACGCACACACGTTTACACACACACCTTTCCAGCTAAAAAAGACTTAATGAATAAATGAACAAATAATTAAGTAAGAAGTAGTAAAGTTGAGTAAAATGAAAATAAAATAAATAACATGTGTGATATAGAAGTCTGATGTCCAACACGCTCCATTCATGTGAAGCATCTATGGGCAGAGAGTTTTGTTTGGAAACAAAAACTGTGAGTTCTATCCAAAACATTTACTAGAATTTCCACTGACTGCTCAGGTTTATCCTTTTTTATCTATATTTTTTCTATAATTTTCACATATTCTTACATATTGTGAAATTTTGTAAGATATTGTGAGAACGAGCCAGTCTTTTGAATGGCTCTTTAAAAGGAACGGCTCCTCAAGATCCAGCTCCCTTCAAAGAGCCATAAATCCCATCTCTAGTAGCTTCGGTCCTTCATTCTAAGACCGAGCAGAGCGGGACGCAGACTGGAGGCTGGAGGTCTAGAAGTGATGCAACGCTTAGGAAACACACAAGAGGTGGATTTCCTTTATTTCCCACAACTCCTTGTCCACCTGGTTAGTAGCAGTGATGGTGTCCCTCTGCACGTGCAGGACTTCCTCTGAGGACACGGCTGCTGCTGTGCTGGGTGGAGGCTCTGGCCTCACCCTCTCCAACCACAGCTGCAGCTCTGCCCACCCAGCTTGAACGCCAGGAACTAGAAAGAAATATTATTTAACACTAAATAAACTGCTACCAATCTCAGATGTATCTGTACATATTTATTTTATACGTTAAAGACTAAACTACCGGCATCATTACTGTCATTTAGCAGACGCTTCTCACCAAAGCGACTTACCGTGGGATGTAGCGTTGGGGTGGAGTTAATATTCACCCCTGTGGGATTCGAACTTTGGTCTCCCGCATGGCAGATGGATGTCCTGCCAGCTGTGACATCCAACTGCACCATCCTCCTCTCTGGCATGTCTTCCCTCTGACACGGCATTGACAGCATCTCCACCTGCTGCCCTCCTCCACCTTTCTGACCCTGGTGATGACCACGCCGCCCCCACCAAATAAAACCTGTTCTAGTTTTCCAACGTGGTTGTTACGACCCGACTCAGGGGTATGGAAGGGCGTAACAAAGAAACACGGCGTGGACAGGTGGTACTTCAAAATAAAAGCACATTTATTTACAATTCCCTTGAAAGTGATGGACAACCTGTAAAACAAAATAAAGATGAGCTGGGGTTAGAGGACCTGCAGAAAGAAACAAACCAAAACCTATACCAAACACTCACCGAGTGCACACACAGACACAACCGCAACTCGGTGAGGAAACTAAAACCAAACATAAGCAACAGGCCCATAAACTAAAGTGACCGTCCTCACAACACAATAAAACGCTAACCTAGCCCAGCTCTAACACAAACACAAAGTAAACTTAACTCAACTAAACACTTAAGCACCCACTGTGAAAGGGAGGTGGTCGCGACACACACACACCCGGTGCACAACATGAGGGGGAGAGCGGCCGGAGCCATTCTGGCTTCTCCCCCTCCGGCCTGCCTCGGCTGCAGCCTTTTCAGCCTGAGCTTCCCCGTAGGCTGCAGCCTGACTGGTCCAGAGGGGTGCCAGTCACACAGGGGCGGGGACAAAGGCGCTGGCCTTGGCCACTCCGGGCAGCGCTCTGCCGCCCCTAATCAAACACAGACGGCCACAGCTGTCTGAAAACAGCAGGGGCCGTAACACACCCCCCCTAAAGTGTCAAAATCCTCTCAAGGATTTTGGCACAATGCAAAAACACAACAAACAAAAACAAAATAAACACACGAACACGATTGGCAGTGTTGCTCCAATCCCAGCCTGTGCCCCAAAAATGTTCTCCACAGAGAACACGGAGGTACGCCAAACCTTCTGGGACTATTCTACCATCCCCGACTAGGGACATCAATCCGGCAGGACTCATCCTGCTACTTACACTCGAATAGTCCTACTGACCAATGGCTACCAATCAGCACAGCTAGCACACAAATCAAAACACTACCAAACTACAAATGAGGGAGACAAGACACCCAGTCTTGCCTCTTCCTCCGAAGGTGAGGGAAACAAACCATCTTTCACCCCACACACGAGCGAACCCTTTCGGCCACCACAACCGAAAGGAGGCCGACGGCGAGTTCACCCCCACCACGCTTCGAATGACAGGCTCACAAAACCACCACAGAGCAGCTAAAAAGGCATAAACAAAGGTGAGCGCCTGAACACACGCAGCCGTCACACATCTGCACCGTCTACACCCCCACCAGGGTGTCAGAATCGGTGGGCGGCATCTCAGGGGAGGACTACAGGCATCAGGATCTCAGTCTGACATTCCAAAGAAATCCTCCTCTTCCATCTTTTCCCTCCTGAGCCATCATGGAAATGATGTGATGAAAATGTATTACAGGCGTTCACCTGACCTTTTATAGCCACCATGTGGGCGGAGCAAGGCGCTCCCTCACCTGCACCAACTTTAGAGTTGATTGTGATTTATAAACGGAAACAGGCGTGGGACGTGCGTCCGCATGCTTTTATAAATCTGGAAGTTTTGTGCTGCATTTCCTTGTTTCCCTGCGGACGCCGCCTGTAGTCTGCTTTGCTACGCTCAGGTTTATAAATGAGGCCCCAGATCTTCTGCAGGTTTATTGCTCTGCTACAAATAACATCCACAGACTGAGAAGAGATTTAAAGATGTGTGAAATACATTTCACATGTAGAAATGGTTTATCAGACTTTCATGTAATTATCAGTCCACACAGGTCTTTGCTGTGAAACCAGCTCTACCTTTAACACTTTCATTTCACGGTGAACTGAAGATGTAGACGCTGTTATTAATTAGATTAAACATGTTTGTGGGTAGTGAGATATTTGTAGCTGATGGGAGATATTTGTACAATCTCTCCTATAAATGTTAGAAAGTCAGATAAAACTTGTGGATAGAGAACTAACAATGAAACTAGATTGTGTATCTCCACTTTTCAAAGCTCCCCATTAGAAGTTCAGCAGATATTCTGCCTGTACAGAGCAAATTCTGGATTTGTTATTTTGAGGAATGTATTTTAGTTGTTCATGAACATTAAATGTAACATAAGTTTAATACAAATATTATTCATGTTGTTAAATTCCTTCTCTTCAGACTCAGTGAATGTTCCTCTCAGATGAAGTTCAGCTCTGTCCTCAGTTCTCAGCTTCCAGTCCTCCAGGCTGATAAAACTGGAACTGAGTATAAAAAATATGTGACTGTATTTGGTGGCAGATGTAGCAGCCATTTGCTAAGAGTCAGTGAATTCTGGGCTCGATGTATCACTCGGATCCTGACATTGACTTAGAGACCTCACGGATTCTGCAGCTCTGTTTGAGACGTCACTTTTTGTAATAAACCTTTTTTATTCATCAAGTTGACATCTGGAGCTTTTTTTTTTTTTTTGTCTCCCAACCATTTTTGTAATATCACCTCCTTCAGGTAGTTCACATCAAAATGGCTTCACGAACCAGAAAGGTCACCTCACAATGACATCACCAAATTTTTAAAAAGTGTATTTTCTCCCTTTAACGTCGCTCATCCATCTTGTTGACCTGTGATTTTGTTTTCTCCATGGTGAGAGGTGGATCACAGCAACCCAGCTCTCTTGTTCCTCGTCTTCATTCCACCTCTGCAGCCTCTGTGTTGACAGCAGGAATTTCTATTATTCTGGCCAGTAAGGCAGCTGGCTGCAGGACAATCAGCTGACATCTGGAGTAAACAATCAGAGCAGCATGAAATAGTGCTGCAGTCCCTTGACTCAATGACAGGAACAGTCCTGCAGCTAAATGAACAGCAAAAATCTCAACCAACCTGTAGGAGTGGGTGCAGTTTCAATGAAAAGTAAAATATAGAAAGTAACAATTAAGACAAAAAGCTGGTTAAAAGTTAAAGAAACAGGAAAAGCTAAGGAGTGACTGCAGCAGGCTATACACAGGTTGGTGCATGCACTAACTGTGTGTAAAACTTTCTCCATCATTTTATCTCCCTCTTTCTCTCCAGGCTGAGTGTGTGTGGTTTCCTGCAGGACTCAGGACTGAAGAAGCTGTGTGATGGACTGAAGAGTCCAAACTACAAACTGGAAACTCTCAGGTCAGGATTCATCAAATTCATATATAATGTTAAAGGGATGGAATGTTTATTTCTCTAAAAGGAGGGCAGGTAGAAAAAGTGTGAGAACCACTGAGTTATAGCTGCTGTTAGAATGAGTTTGTAGTTGTAGTTTCTATTTTCACCAGCAGAGGGCGCTTTTAGTTCTTCTGTACTGATGCCAATGAGAACAGACTTCAGCCGAGAGAGAGCATGCTAATGCTAATAACTGGATGAAGAGTGGTTAAAGCTTCATTTCATGTTGAATTATTGATTCTGGAAGGTATCCACACCCACGAGGAGGTTTCTGAGTTGCGGGACATCACCGTGTTATTGTGTTTTTGTGGAGAGAAAACTCCAGTGAGTGATAACTGTTAGGGCCTAGCATAGCATGCTAGCTGCTGCCGACCACGGCTAATTACTCATTTTGTGGATATATTATTGTTATGTGTGTCATTATGCTTCTAAAACAATGTTTAAAACCAACCGGAGGTATATAAGAGTGTGCTGTGGAGTTATTGAGAGACGGTCATTTAATTAATCATCTTAAACATGATTGGAACGTGATTTAATTCATAATTGTTCACTAAAAAGAGAATGAATAGTGTACAGTTGATGTAGAAAGATGAATAAAAAGAGATAAAGAGGTTAATAATGAGTAAAAACTGCTGCTCTGTGCAGGCTGTTTTTTGGTGTATGAGGCGGTTGTGATGGCGGCCAGAGCCCGGACCAGAGGCACCAGAAGCAGGACACCGGCTTACTTTTTATTTATTTCTACTTTATTACACCTGTTCACTTTATTACGCCTGTTATTTATTATATATATATTGGCTGATTTGTGGATTGTGCGTCAGCTGACTCTTCCTCGGTCAGAAGGATAGACGGATTCCAGTAGAACGGTTTAGTTGCATTTAATGCAGAAGATTCAGTAGGTGGGGGTGTGTGTGGGTGTGTGTGTGTGTGTGGTTATCTGGAACAGAGAAACAAGTAGCCACCTCAATAAAAGCAGTACCACATCAATACAAAGGATTTGACCTGCAGTAACACTGAATACCCTAGAGGGAGCTCTAACGCCACAAATGAAATGCCGTGGAAAACCACCACAGGTTAAATACACCAAACGAATAAAGATAACAGTTGAAATACCTTTACAAACATACGACAATGCTTGACACCACATTAAATAATGGTTTATAAGTACACATGTAGTGCAGCCGCGGATTGTAGCAAGAACGTGTGGCTATGCAGATTATTATGACTAAAGAATAAATACATTTTTTTCTCCTGTAAACCTGTACTCACATGAGTAGGAACGCACACAGAACTCAAAAACACACAGGAGTAACTTAGGATGGGCCCGAATGGTGATCTTTGCTCGGTTAATGTTGCACGTGTACTGTAGAGACTGTCGGACTGTAAAACAAAACTTAACTGCTATTATTGAGCTGAACTACAATAGGACAGGGGAATTCTGGGTAACGTAGTCCCTGTTAGTCCACAGACTTTTAACAGCCGCCCCTGTATTTGCCAGGCAAATACACTCATGTAAAAGTCCACTAAATTGACGAGATGTCTTCTGAGTGGTCGGGCATTTCCGGGAGCTCTATCAGTTTGGTTACAGGTTGAATGTAACTACTGTCTTTAACCTTCACCTCTGCTGCTCGAACGATGCCATCTGTCCCTGGGAAAACCTTGGTGATGGTCCCGACCGGCCACAGTCCTCTGTTGTGAAGGAGCTGGGCATCGTAATGGCTTATGATGAGCTGGGTCAGAGGATGTTCAGGTGCTAACACGATTGGGTGAAGGCTGTCAGGTTCTATGTCTGTGGCTTGGCACAGACGGCCTCCCACTCTAACCAGTCCACTAAGGCTGTCGTACTCGGGTGAAAGAACACTGAGACGGCTGCTCGGGCGCACAGGTTGGCCAGTTTGGAGGGCTTGGACCTCCTCTGGAAAGCTGTCCTTCTGTGCAGCGCGAAGCAGATGACTCTTTGCTTCTAAGTGCTTAGTAGCCGTGAGGGGGCCAGCCGCCGCCCCATGGATGAATTTGTAAGTTGCCAGGATCAGGTCATCTAGGGATGAGTACTGATTCGGGTCTGGTAGACCTGGGCATACAGCTGTGAGAACACAGAGGGCGGTTTTTCTGAGTTCTTCACTGTTGCAGCCTGGGAACTCTGTCGGGGGCTTTGGCCAGGTTTCAGGAGTCTGTGTTAGGAAGTGTGGGCCATGTGACCAGCGACTGGGAACAGTGAGCTCAGAAAGTGACATCCCCCTTGTGATGTTATCTGCTGGGTTACTATCTGAGTTCACGTATCTCCACTGTTCTGGAGAGGTCAGCTCCTGTATCTCACAGATTCGAGTCCCCACAAAGACTTTATACCTGCAGGAGCTGGAATGGATCCACTGTAGCACCGTAGTAGAATCTGTCCACAAGTAGAGAGCGTGCAGGGGGAGTGAGAGTTCAGCTTGGAGTACTTTGGCTAGTTGGGCTCCAGAAAGAGCAGCGCACAACTCCAGTCGGGGTATTGACACTTGCTTGCGGGGTGCCACTCTTGAGCGAGCCATGACGAAGGTGGTGGAAATGTCGTTCTGATGCTCCATGACTCTGAGGTAGGCTACAGCTCCGTAGGCCCTCTCCGAGGCGTCACAGAAGATGTGAGCCTCATACATAGCATTGTCGTAGTTGTGTGGAGGAGTGTAGCAGCGAGGGATGGTAATGTGCTGGAGGTGAGATAATTCCTGTTCCCATTCGAGCCAGGACCGACGCAGGTTACCTTCTATGGGTTCGTCCCATCCTCTCTCTGTACTCCACAGTGCCTGCACAATGAGCTTGGCTCTTGTAGTGTAGGGACAGATATAACCCAGTGGGTCATACTGACTGGCCAGTACTTTGTAAATGTTGCGCAGTGTGACAGCTGTGTAGGCTACAGGGCGGTGCTTGTATCCCAGAACATCGGTCGGGCAGTGCCATTTAAGATCGAGTGTTGATTCCTGTGGGTCAAGGCCTTTAAAGTTCAACCACAGTTCACAACTATCTGACCTGGCTGTGCTGGGCAGATGTGCGATCACCTCAGGGACGTTGCTTGCCCACTGCCGTATTTCAAACCCACCTTGGATAAGGAGCTCTCTCATCCGATCAATGAGTAACCTAGTCTCTTGTGGGTTGAAGAGGGACTGCAAGCAGTTGTCCACATAAAAGGCTGTGTGGACAGAGCTGTAGACATTTTGGTAGGTGTCTTTGTGGTTCTTCACATGGCTCTGAAGGGCGAAAATAGCACAACAGGGGCTACAGGTCTTCCCAAAGGGCAAGACTCTCCACTCATACACATCTGGGGGCCTATCTGTTTCACCGTCCCACCACAAGAACCGCAGCAGGGGGCAATCAGCAGGGAGTAGGCCGATCTGGTGAAACATGGCCTTTATATCCCTGCTCACTGCCACAGGATACTGCCGGAAGCGGAGGAGGACACCTAGCAGTGTAGGCCCTAGGGATGGTCCGGGCAGAAGGTAGTGGTTGAGGATGGTTCCCTGGAACTCAAAAGAGCAGTTAAAGACCACCCGAGCTTTGTTATTGTGATGTACGATGTGATAGGGTACGTACCAGGATTCAGCAGAGCTGTGTATCTCCTCAGGAGTTAGCTTCACAACATACCCAGCATCCACCAATCTCTTGATCTCCTTGTTGTATGTGAGTGCCAGGTCAGGATTCTTTACCAGCTTCCGCTCTGTTGATCTCAGAAGTCCTTTAACTACATCAGGGGACAAGTGCATCCGTGGAAAGTCTCGTTTCCTGAGCAGGGGAGTGGCATATCTTTATACACCATCCACAGGCACTCTGATGGTCTTGGCCTCTAACATGGCTATGGCCTCTCTATCCTCCTTTGAACGTGTGACCTCCTTCTCAGGTCTGTGGAGGGGGGTGTCTAATTGCCACAGACGCTGTACGTCCTGGTGTAGGGCTTCAGCAGGAGAGGAGCATGATATGTTAAGGCAGTGCACCTCCTGCTTTGTGGGCATGCTGCTGCTTGGACCCTGGATAGCCCACCCGAGCTTGGTGCAAACAGCGACAGGTCCTTGGGCTGGACCACGCAGGACTGGACGGACAGGAGTTATGAGGTGAGCATTGTCAGAGCCGATTAGTACTAGCGGCTGTACGTGGTTGAATCCCTGAAGTTGCACTCGCTGTAGGTGTTGATACTTCGCCTTTAAGAGCTCTACTGGGCACGTCTGTTCAGCTAGGCTGAGTGGCTGAGCAGTAAAGACACGCATTATCTTGTAGCGTATTTCTGGTCTGGCCTTGGGGGACACCTGGAATGAGACATAGCCTCCCTTAATCTGAATAACATCCTGGCGGATAGTATGCAGAGACAAAGTTTCCTCCTCCAGTGATAAGCCTAGTGCCTTGACTGCTGCTGGGAGAATAATGGTTTTCTCTGAGCCATCATCGAAGAGAGCGTATGTGTCCAAGGACTTCCGTTGGTGGTGTAACTGTATGGGAACGACTTTGAGCATTACACGACCTGAGTGACAGAAAGGGTCCAAGAATACTCTGCTCGTGCTCACTGTTAAGATGTGAGGGTCCCTGCTTTTAGCTTCAGCCAGGTCATGAAGGATTAATAAGTGCTGTTCTCCACAGGTGCTGCATGGCTTCTTTAGTGGTTTAGGAACAAGGACTCCTGGTCACTTATAAATCACTGGAACGAATATATTTTTTGATAAATTTAGTTGATTTCCATCGGAGAACTAGTGGAACGATGTCTCCTAACCCTGCAGTATCAGTGAGCTGCACTGAGTGTGAGCAACTTTCTTTGAGGATAACACAGCTGGAGAAGAGGATTGAAACACTGCAAGACATTCGTGTGAATGAAGAATTTATTGACTCTGTAGTAGCTTCTGTACAAGCTACTGAGTTGTCAAATGGATTGAGTCACATCTTCATACGCGAAGGCATGTCGAATGTGGAGCCTCCCGCTACAGACCTGGCTGATACACTTCCCTGGATGTGTTCAAATGACATTGGAATAGCTGAGGAAAATCCCAAACCGGACCATCAGACTGATCTCTCCTTCTGGAACACTGTTGGTGCCAGACCAAAGTCATCAACCCCGGCCAGAACCTGGTCTGATGTTGTTCGTCGCAGAGGTAAATCCAGCAGGAAATTTAAAGCTCCAGCACTCACTCCACCATCTGAAGTCTCACTGCATAATAAATATGATGTGTTGAGTCATATTAAAATGAATGATGATGAATGTAATGCAAGGATTTATCAAAATTCAAGAAATAGCCCTAAAACTCAGCCCAGGGCTAACCAGACCAGGAGGAGAGGCCAAAATCCCACAAACAGGAGGACTAGAGAAGCTATCGGCACCTCCACACAAAAACAAATAGACACAATTCTGATTGGGGACTCCATAACACAGCATGTCAGGATGGCAAAGACGGAAAATTTAACACTTTTTGATACATCAGTCAGGGAACTGACAGAGATGTTGCCGACCATTCTGTCTTCACATCCAGATGGTATGAAGATTATTGTCCACACAGGGTCTTTTGATATTCTGAGGAGGAAAATTGGCTCTGAGATCCTGAAAAAAGACTTTTCTCTGCTGTTGGAGAGACTGTGTCAGTTGGGAGCACACCATGTTTACATTTCAGGACCCATTCCTACAGCGGGTAAAGGAATTGAACTTTTCAGTAGGCTTCTTGGCCTGAACACATGGTTATCAAACGCATGTATCACCCATGGGATAAAGTTCATTGATAACTTCAATATCTTTTGGAACTGTAAGGAGCGATTCAGACCTGATGGTGTGCATCCAAATCTAACTGGATGCAGATTACTTGGTGCACACTTGCGTCATGCTGTTGGGACGGCAAACCCAAACATGAGTGTACAGATAAGAGCGAAGGACACAGCAGAGAAGCGATCAACTCCCAGCTCTCCCCCCTCACCAGACCCTCTTCTCCACATCACCCAAGGTCTTAAAAGGATGTCTCTATCCAGGTCTGAACCCCAGCGACCACCATCTACCAAGAAATACAGGGCTCCCCCCCCTCCCCCTCCTCATCCTCCTATTAGATCATCTGTCCTGACCGAGCAGGGCATGGGAGGAGGTTCCCAGAGCAGCAGAATTCACAACAAAGATAACATGCCATGATGCGTTCAGGGTCCTTGCTGTAGTTTTGCTACTACTGACAGCTGTTCTGAGATCAAGCCTGGACCCAGTAGGATTCCTGTGTTAGTTAGTAAAATAAGGAATCGAACACGGTCAGCTTGTGGGGTGAATCGATCTAATCTGTTAACTGTACCTTGTATAACTCAGAATACAACAGAGACCAGTGTAAACTTCATAAAACTAGCTGTACTAAATGTTAGATCTCTGTCCAACAAGTCACTGTTAGTTAATGACTTCATCATTTCTCACAGTTTAGATTTTCTTTTTCTGACAGAAACATGGTTAACAGAAGACACAAGTGCTACAGTTCTTAATGAAACAGCACCCCCTCATTTTAGTTTCATGAATAAATGTCGAAACGGGAGGAAAGGGGGAGGAGAAGCTGCCTTATTTAAAGATTCATTCCAGTGTAAAGAAATGTCATTTGGTGATTTTACTTCTTTTGAATATCTTAGTTTTATTTTAAGTGGCATTCCTAAAATCCTATTTCTAATCATCTACAGACGTCCAGGACACTGTGTAAATTTTATTGATGAATTTTCTGAATTATTGTCGGTTATCTCTACCGATTTTAACCATTTCATCTTAACTGGGGATTTTAACATTCACATAGATAACATGACGGATGGTAATGTCAAGGAATTTTGTTCCATATTGGACATGTTTGGTTTGTGGCAACATGTTAAACAACCGACCCACATTCGAGGTCACATTCTGGACCTGGTTATTTCAAAGGGTGTTGATATTTCTTCTGTTGCGGTCACTGACTTGGCCTTGTCTGACCATTTTTGTATTTTGTTTGATTTACTGATCACTCAGAATGTTCAACCAACCTGCTTCTCCGTTAGGAAGAGGTACATTAATGAAAGAACAAGTGCTAAGTTTGTGGAGGCCATAGCTATGTTACCAACAACCAGTGCAGAGTCAGTTGATAGACTCCTGGATAATTTCAATCTGAAAATCTTGAATGTAATGGATGCTGTTGCACCGATAAGAATCAAGAGCAACTTGAGCAAACAGAAAACACCATGGAGAAACACCCCTGTGGTTACCAGCCTAAAAAGAGAATGCAGAAAAACTGAGCGGAAATGGCGGAAAAATAAACTTCAAATTTACTATGAGCTGTACAAACAAAGCCTGCGTAACTATAACAATGAGTTGTGCAAGGCCAGAGAGCTGCATTTATCTGAAATGATTAACAGGAATGTCAACAATTCTCGCACTCTGTTTGCTATGATTGAAAAACTTACAAATCCTCCTAAACAGATAAGCCCAGAGCTCCTTTCCACTGAGAAATGCAACCAATTTGCAAACTTTTTTAGCCAAAAAATTAAAACAATTAGGCAAAATATTAATTCCACACAGTCAAACAAGAAAATTAGTCTGTGTCTAAAACCCGGAAATAATTCTGATGTCATGTCACAATTTAAAATGGTGAATTTAAAAGTCCTACAAGAAACAGTTTGGCATTTGAAATCAACAACATGCACTCTGGACATGATACCATCCGACTTTTTAAAAACAGTTTTTACCTCAATAGAAAGTGATCTCCTACTGATAGTTAACAGCTCACTGGCATCAGGCATTTTTCCCAAGTCACTAAAGATAGCTGCTATTAAGCCACTCCTAAAGAAAAGGACTCTAGACACCTCTATAATGAACAACTATAGACCTGTCTCTAACCTCTCTTTTATTTCCAAGATTATTGAAAAAGTTGTATTTCACCAGCTTCATGACTTTTTAAATGAAAGTGGAAATCTTGATAAATTTCAGTCCGGCTTCCGACCTCATCACAGCACTGAAACAGCTCTGGTCAAAGTGTTAAATGACATTAGGTTGAATACCGATTCTGGTCAAGTATCAGTCCTGGTTCTGTTGGATCTCAGTGCTGCGTTTGATACTGTAGATCACAGAATCCTGTTGCACAGGCTGGAAAACTGGGTTGGACTTTCTGGAGCGGTCCTTAACTGGTTCAGGTCCTATTTAGAAGGCCGGAGTTATTTTGTTACGATCGGCAGCTATGAATCCGAGCGAGTGGCCATGACTTGTGGAGTCCCCCAGGGGTCAGTCCTTGGACCTCTTCTGTTCAACTTGTATATGCTCCCTTTGGGTAAAATATTACAAAACTATAGCATTAGTTATCAAAGTTATGCAGATGATACACAACTTTATGTGTCTCTGTCACCAGATGACTGCAATCCAATAGACTTAATGTGTCAGTGTCTGGAGCAAATAAACACCTGTATGAGGGAGAATTTCCTACAATTAAAAGAAGACAAAACTGAGATTATTCTGTTTGGTAGCAAAGAGAAGAGGGTCAGCATTGGCAAACACCTGGAGACTCGGGCTCTTAAAATTACCAACCAAGTTCGTAACCTGGGAGTGTTGATAGACTCAGATCTGACTTTCAGCAGCCATATCAAAGCTGTCACTAAGACAGCTTTTTACCAGCTCAGAAACATCAACAGAATTAAAAGTTTAGTCTCCCAGAAAGACCAAGAGAAACTCATCCATGCATTCATCTCCAGTAGACTGGATTACTGTAATGGTCTTTTAACAGGACTTCCTAAAAAGAGCATTAAACATCTGCAGCTCATCCAGAACGCTGCTGCTAGAGTTTTAACCAGGACTAAGAGATCTGAACACATCACACCAGTTTTAAAATCTTTACACTGGCTTCCAGTCAGTCACAGAATAGATTTTAAAACCCTTCTGATCATTTACAAATCCCAGAATGGTTTAGGCCCAGAATACATCTGTGATATGTTCAGAGAATATAAACCTAGCAGAGCTCTTAGATCCAAAGACTCTGGTCAACTAGTCCAGGCCAGAGTCCAGACTAAACATGGAGAAGCAGCATTTAGCTGTTATGCTGCAAACAAATGGAACAAACTGCCAGTGGAGATTAAACTTTCCCCAAATGTAGACATTTTTAAATCCAGGTTAAAAACTTTTCTTTTCTCATGCGCCTATGCATGAAATCTGCACGGTAACTTTTTTTTTTTAACTTATCTTGCTTTTAATCATTTTAATGTAATTTATTATTTTATTGTGATTATGTGTTGATTATGTGTTGATGCCTTTTACTATTCTAAATATCTGTAATGTCTTTGTTTTATGTAAAGCACTTTGAATTGTCCTGTACATGAAATGTGCTATACAAGTAAACTGCCTTGCCTTGCCTTGCCTTTAGGGTGCACTGCTCAGGAGTATGTTTACGGCCACAGCGCCAGCATTTGGATTTCTCCTTAATCCAAGTGGCTACAGCTTTAAGGTCTAACTTCTTAAAATCTGTACAGCCACCGAGGTAGTGCTCTGTTCCTTCACAGTATGAGCAGTACGGCTTGAACTTCTGTTTCTTCTTAGAGGAGGAAGAAGGGCCAGTAGCTTGTTCCCTAGTATCCAGCTTGGACTGTGTTTGTGCAGGGTCTGAGCCATAATAAATGGATGTGAACTTGCTCTGGGTCTTGGACCCTGTGGAGGATCTGGGGTTGTCTTTCCCTAATCGTAGTCGGTCTGATGTTAGTGACTGTGTAGCTTGCCTTGATAGTTGTATCACCTGAGACCTGCGCTCGAGCCATTCGGAGAAGTCGAACATGTTGTATGTACGACTGCTGCCAGTACGAATTATACCGCGTGTAATGCAGTACTCGATGAAACTGTCTCTGTAGCCAGGAGGAAGCTTGGTGAGTAGCTTATCTACGTGGGAACCACACTGGAGCTCAACCACAGCTGCTTCATCCATGGTACTGAGGAGGCCCACCAGACTAGACACTGCTAGGGAAAAATCCTCAAAGGCTTGAGGGTCCCCTGCTTTAATAGAAGAGCAGTTAAGTATAGCGCTTAGCTCGCTTTGAACTAACTGCCTGGGCTGCCCATATCGCTGCTCCAATCTTGCATTGCACTGGTATAGGGGGTGCGGTCGTGAATATAGCGCCTGGCCACTTGTAACGCGCAGGGATGCTCTAAGTGATCCAGCAAGATATGGTATTTGTACTCCTCTGTGAGATGAGCATGTGGCCCAAGTAGGCTGTCTAGTCCTTTCTTCAGTAGTGCAAAGTCACTCTCTCTCCCTGATTTGAACGTCACCAGTCTGGGCTTTGGAATGCCATATGAGGATGCTACAATCATCTCCATCAGGTTTGGCTGGGAAACTTCTCCTGCTGCAGAGGGCCCTGCAACAAACTGAGGTAGGCAGGCGTAGGCTGTTGGATAGTGAACAGGATAGTAGCTGGTAGCAGCAGGAGGTAGATCTGAATATTGTTGAATATAGGTCTGCTGTGCTGATGCTCCTTGTGGTGGCTGATGATGGTATGTAGCTGGGGTGACAGATGAGTTATGGGACTTTGCCGGTGCAGAGTGTACCTGGTCAGAGCTGCTTGCAGGTAGTGGGGGTTGGTACTTGTAACTGTATAGAAGCTCAGCCTGTGATGGTTCAAGCCTCCCAAACTGCACTGATTAGGCTACGTGCTGGGCAGGTTGCAGAGTGGGTTGTATCACATGACTCACTCGGGGAGCTGGAGCAGGTGGCCCTGCTGGCTGGATAACTTGGTAAGCAGAAGGGGCTTGTGGCTGTGGAGCAGGTTGAGTCGCAGGCTGAGGTATAGACTGCTCTACAGGCTGTAAAGCAGCACTCACCGTGGGCTGGAACATAGGCTCTGACACAGGTAGTGACTGAAACCCCGACTGTGGCGCAGAAGACGACAAACCACCTTGCACACTAAGTGGAGGCGCAGGCTGCATAGTTGGGCTCAATGGGGGAAAAGCTGGCCGTGGTGCTGACTGGAGAATTTGAGTCTCACGTTGTAATGATGAAGACTCAGCAGATTCCACTGGCCTGAACATGTTAGTAGGTGTTATCATATTCATCCTACCTGTTGGTGCTAATGTATTTAGCTGACCAGTCGTGTGGATGCGGCTCATGCCTAAACTGCGTGGCTGAGGGTTTTGGAGGAACACAGGGAGAGAAGCAGCTCTATCTTGACCTAGAACATCACCTTGTGTAGGGAGAGGGCTGCAGGATTTACATGCTCGCTCCAGTTGCTCCACACGCTTAGTTAGTGCCCCACTGGTCTCCTTCATGGTGATCTGCATCTCATTCATTGTCTCCAGTACTTTGCCCCAGACAGACTTCATCTTTGCCCATCCTTTCTCCTCCTTATCTGATTCCTCTGAGCTGCTACTGACTGATGACTCCTCTGGATCAGGTAAGTCATGCTCATACTCCGCCAGATGTCCTGGAAGCTTCCTGCTTCTGCGTGGACGGGGATTATGGTTTGGACTCTTCTCCTGAGAAGCTTGTTCTTGTGGAGCCGCCATCTGGTTGACTCAGCCAATACACATCCGGCTCGAAGGACCACTTGTTATTTATTATATATATATTGGCTGATTTGTGGATTGTGCGTCAGCTGACTCTTCCTCGGTCAGAAGGATAGACGGACTCCAGTAGAACGGTTCAGTTGCATTTAATGCAGAAGATTCAGTAGGTGGGGGTGTGTGTGGGTGTGTGTGTGTGTGTGGTTATCTGGAACAGAGAAACAAGTAGGCACCTCAATAAAAGCAGTACCACATCAATACAAAGGATTTGACCTGCAGTAATACTGAATACCCTAGAGGGAGCTCTAACGCCACAAATGAAATGCCGTGGAAAACCACCACAGGTTAAATACACCAAACGAATAAAGATAACAGTTGAAATACCTTTACAAACATACGGCAATGCTTGACACCACATTAAATAATGGTTTATAAGTACACATGTAGTGCAGCCGCGGATTGTAGCAAGAACGTGTGGCTATGCAGATTATTATGACTAAAGAATAAATACATTTTTTTCTCCTGTAAACCTGTACTCACATGAGTAGGAACGCACACAGCACTCAAAAACACACAGGAGTAACTTAGGATGGGCCCGAATGGCGATCTTTGCTCGGTTAATGTTGCACGTGTACTGTAGAGACTGTCGGACTGTAAAACGAAACTTACCTCGCTATTATTGAGCTAAACTACAATAGGACAGGGGAATTCTGGGTAACGTAGTCCCTGTTAGTCCACAGACTTTTAACAACGCCTGTTAGTATAAAGTGCAAAAACACTTGCGCAACTGGATTAAAACACATCTGTTTTCATCGTGTTTCCACTGGTACAGTTCACATCTGGCAACAGGAAACCGGTTAAACTAGAAATCCTGGTTTAAAACATGAAATGCAGTAAGGAAGAAGCTACAACAGGGATGCAGCAAAAATTTTTATTGGAATATTTCTCTCTTGTCTCCTCCTTTTCTTCCACAGCAGCGTCCTAGCCCCAGCCAGTGCTGCTAAATAAATGCCTCAGTGCCACTGCTGGCTCGGTGGTTTGATGCCACAGTGACCTACAGTGAACACACATTGGCAGTTCATATGAAAGCAAACATTATTTACGTGAACTTTATAGGTACTTTGCAGATTCTTTTTAAGTGATGTACAATCTTGTAAACCATTGCAGCTTCCTCAGCGTTACCATGGAAACGGGCTGGTTGTTTCCGAATCAGTTTTCAGATCAAGGACAGTTTTGTTTACACCACGGACAATCTAGATGTTCATCACTGATGAATGAACATACAGAACCTATTGCATTAATCATTTCTAACACTTATAGGCTGTCTACGTTCATAAATCTGGCTAAAAACTGCTAACAATTATGTTTGCTAACTCTACTGAGTCGGTATAACCGCAGCCTCCAGCAAATGATCAGATCCATAACTGTCGTCAGGGATAGAAGAGACATACATAAATATATATATATATATATATATATATTGTTTGTCTATCTGTGTTGGCCCTGCGACAGACTGGTGACCTGTCCAGAGTGTACCCTGCCTCTTACCTGTTAAAATGCTGGGACAGGCTCCAGCTCACCCGCTACCCATATGGAATAAGCGGTCAAAAGAATGAATGAATGAATGAGAATATATATATATATATATATATATATATATATATATATATATATAGCAGAATATATAGCAGAAGGCTGAATGAGTAGTACATGGCTTAGAGGTGGAGAGGTTCATCTTTATAACTGTGGCTTTGTGGTCTGTACGGTGAGTGGGGCAAATGTCCACAGTAGGGCTGCACAATAAATCATTTAAAAAGTCGAGATCTCGATTCACACGTACATGTGGTCTAATTTCCACACACAGAGATTCTACAGCATTTTATATCATGAGCTGCATCACTAACCAACCCTCCTAATTTCCTCCTGGATTTTTTCCAGCGCCCCCAAACGCAGCACTGCCGTTGCCTCCTCCCTCAACCAATGGTAAAGCGCCGTTACAACACGTGATTCAGTGGAGGAAGCCGCCTTTTGGAAAGAGTGAGCGAGAGTGAAAGCGGAGGGAAGTTGGTGGGAAGGAGGTTTAAGTGCATAGCGACGAAAACCCAAGCGGCAGTGGCGAGAGTCCCCCCCTCACCCGAACTGAACTTGTACCCAAAATGCTCACATTCAGCAGTGGTGTGGAAGTATTTTAAGAGTGTTTTGCCCTGGTTGCAGCACCGCAAGGCAACACCACAAATCTCTACAGTCATATTAATCACGTACAAGTTTCTCATTGTCTTTTGGGAGCAGTTTCCTGTCCAAAAATCACATTGTTCTGCCATCTGCATGTGTTTGGACGAAGAGAAACGTCAGAATATATATGTGTGCGTGTGTGTATATATATATATATATATATATATATATATATATATATATATATATATATTAGGGCTGCAACGATTAATCGACATTGTCGACAATAAAATAGTCGACAACAAATTTAGCCGTCGACTATTGTCGGCAAAAAAAACAAAAAAAAACAAACTACAGAGTGAGACATCGTCTTCTAATCCTATCTCTGCTGAGAGTTGCACATGCACAATAAAGTCCGCCAGGGGAAAAATATGGTGGCAGATCAGGGAGGAAAACGGTGGCGGAGAACGTTAAAAGTCTGGGATAACTTCACGTTAAACTTACAAAATAAATTAAATACATGTGAGATTTGTAAAGCGGACCTTGTGTACCACGGAAGTACGACTGCAATGCTCAAACATTTAAAGAGGAGGAACGTCGGACATCCTTAACAGCCTCATGCAAGATTTCAAAGCTGAAAGTGAAATAAGATCCATTTATAATAATCATGAGATACATAATCCGATTGGTCGACTAGTCATTCTAATAGTCGGTGGCTAATCGACCATCAGAATAGTCATTAGTTGCAGCCCTAATAAATATATATATATATATATATATATATATATATTACATAATGTGTGTGTATATATATATAAATATATGTGTTTATATATATATATTATATACATACATCAGGGCTCCAGACTGCGACTAAATGGTGGCATTTTGCGACTAAAATGTGAGACAGTGAGAGTGAATTTTTCATCTACTCTACAATGGTGACTGGTACATTAACCGGTCTTTTTCTTGTAGGAGTTATAACTGAATTTATTTAGTCGCTAACAAACTTCTGCTCCCCTCTTCAGCCCAGTATTTCACAGTAATAACAAATCAGCTGCTGGTTTGCCAACTCAAACTAACTTCAATACGAGAAAAGGAGACGAACACCAACGAAGAAGACGACAGCCAATGTGTGTGTGAGCGGGGACGAACGACCACTGTGATTGGCTTATGTGTGAAAATAGGCGGGTTATTGGGGAATTTATTATTCCTCATTGTTGCCAACTTAGCGACTATGTGGCTGTATTTAGCGAGTTTTCAGACCCTCTAGCGACTTTTTTCTGGTATTATTGGAGACTTTTGGAGACTGAGGTGAATGAAGGTAGTTTATCTTCTCAATGAGGAGCGGTGCTGTGCAGACCCTCTCATACGAGGCTTGGTCTTCTCGCAGCAGCAGCAGCTGTATTCAGAGCAGACGTTCACCTCTGTTTCATGGCCAGGCTGAAAATGAAACGTACAAAACTGCTGCTGAAGGATCCTGCGCTGGCTTACCGTCACAGTAATGTCTATTAATGAAGAGTGTGGACAAAAATATTTAAAAAGTTAAGTGTTGTGACATGTTCCAGACTCCTAATTAACAAACAAAATAAACTTAGAAACAACTGAACTAAAAAATAAAGAAAACATTGTCAGTTTTATTTTGTTATTTTATGTTCTAAATATTTTTAGGTTGGTTTTTTTTTTATTAATTTTTTTCTTTCCCACGACATCTCTCTTTATGGCAGCATCCATTACAACTACTGTATATGTACTAGGCTGATTAGGCTAATTAGCGACTTCTAGTGACATTTAGGACAGCCAATAGCTACTGTTCTTCCTGAGGAGTTGGAACAGTGGCTGGAGAGGAGCATCAGTCCCTGAAGTTGTTTATTTCCAGGAACTACATGGAGCAGTCATACCGTGCCCTATGGGGGATGATGGGGACAAAGTTGGGGGCCTAATTAGAATAAGTATGGAGGGACCAGGCACTGATGACTTTGATGCCAAGGAGGCAAGCTCAGCGTACAAGGAGACCAAATTACAAAGGCTGGCCTACACAGGCACGTTATCCCCCCAAAAGGGGTGTCTTTTAAAGGGAGAGGAGGGAGTATAGTCACAAGTTCTATGTCTACTAGTTTTGTATTCGTGTAAGATGGTTTTTATGTCAACTGCTGCACGAAAAATGTGAATTGTAAACATTGTAATTTCTGAATTTGTTGTTCAAGTATTTATCACTAATACAGTGAAAATGAGAGGAAATGTGAATGTTTGCTTTGCAAGTCAACTTTAGTGTGCACCCCGAAATTTTCTGTTTCCACTCTTAAAAATTTAAGTTAGGGGCCACTGTGCTCCTCATAAGAAAAGTCAGTCTGGAGCCCTGTCCAGATATCATGAAGGTTGAACCTCTCTATAAATGTTAAGCTGGTGTTGCTTCTGTTTGGTGCACGAGGAGGCTATTTGTCGAAAGAACTGTCTGGTCCAACATTGAGATCACCTCCTAACAACAGGGTTGCATTTGTAAATTTATCTAAACAATTTAACAAAGTTTTCCCTAGGGACAGAAACAGACCGCCATTTTCTTTCTCCGTGTTGTACCCGTAGACATTAATTATTTATTCATTAGATTGGATCGTTTGACACATAAAGTGGCCTAATAGGTTATTTTCAGTGAATAATGCCTCCCCACAGAATCTGTTTTTTAAAGTAGTTTCCCCGGATGAGCGCTCTGTTCCAGCTGTACCAAGTTTTGTTTTATAAAACCTTTAAAGTTTAACGAGTAGTGCAACATCGAGAACAGCAGCAGTAAAGTTACCCTGATATAATTATTTAACACTAAGAGGAACTAAATAAACTTTTTTTCTTCTTATAATAGGCTCTTTCCGACTGTAGGAACCTTTTGCAGTTCCTATAACCTTTTCAGGAACCAGGCTGTTTTTTCGCTCATTCCGACATATAGGAACTAGGGACCAAAGCCCTCAGTTCCTATAACCATTTTAGCTCCTGCTCCGAGGCAGGGTCTGAACGAGGTTCTATAGGAACCCTCATGACGTAGGTGTTTCGTGACTGGTAGCTACGCCCTTTGCCAGATTTCCGCATTTTGTGTCCCCACCACATTTAAAAAACACGGTTGCACATACGGACAAAAACAACGATAAATGGACCGACGAGGAGGTCGAAGCTCTTCTGACCGTCTACGCCACAGAGGATTTTCAGAGAGGTTTTGAAGGTTCGCAGCAAAATATAAAAATATTCCTGACGATCAGCTCTCAGTCAGAGAACGCAGGATAATGCGAAGCAGCGCACGTAGAAAACTCACACAAGACTACAAATAAATTAAGGACCACGACAACCGGAGTGGGACGAACCGAACAAACAGTAAATTGGACAGCTTGTACCACCGACATGTTTACTCCGTCAACGCCGCAGCAAATGACTCCTGCGTGCGGCAGGAAAAGCCAGTATGATATGCAGAGCATACACACACATGTATACGTTATTTTTGCTCTGCTGTATTCACTATAAAAAAAAATAAATGACTTAGTAAGAGTCTGAAGTATTCTGTTTGTGTCTGTTAGATGTGCTTTGGCCACATCTATGAAGTATTAGCTAATAAAAATATTGAGTAGTTATTAACTTATCACAGCTATGAAATATTAAATAATCCATCTTTGGCCGCTACATTTTAAGTCTTATCCTTGGATGTAAATTACATTAGTTTATCAACTTTATAATATGCTCCATATCACAGAACGAAGTTTGTCATGTTTAACCAAGATCTGACACAAATTACACACCTGTAAACATTTCACCACCCTTTTTATATTTTTACCTTCATATACGCTAAATCTGTGTGACTACGTCCTCATAATTCTAAACCATAACTCAGTCACAACCAACCCTTCAGTGACGGATTTCTCCTCCACCTTTCTACTGATGATTCCATAAAACACACAAAGCTTAATAGCAGATGATGAGATCTTTATTTTACACATAACACAAAAAAATATGAAAAAAAAAATGCAATGATGCATTTTCTATGGAACATTTTCTCTTTAAATGTGTACATCATGTATAAATGTATGTTCTGTCTGTCGAACTTCCAGAACATGATGCTTATTATGAAGAGGTGTGTAGTGATAAGCTGGAAGGCAGGAGGTAAAGCATCCAGGCTGTTCTCCATCTCCTTCAGTATCTGCAGCAGGTGGTTGTGTCCATCCTCTCCAGTGCAGCTTCAGGCGGCCACAGATGTATTGAAATGTCTCCTTGGACATACAGAAATGCTCTATCTACTGCTCATCGATAAAATTGAGAACAACCTTTTCCCACTAGTTATCAGCTTTGCTCCGGACCAGCCGGACGGTGAGGAGTTCAATGAGCTGCAGCAACGTCTGAAACGCAGAACATGAGTTACAATAAACCCGCCGTCTGAAATATTTACTTATTGTAATCTGCTCAACACAGACAGTAGAAAACCGTCTGAAACGTTTACTCATAAGACACGTATACAATCGGCGCATGTTTAATAAGTTAAACTTACACGTCGTCTCCTTTGTCTGCGGCGTATCTCCTGCCGCTGGATTCTTCATCTTCTGGCTTTCAGGAGCCTTCCAGCCTCGACGTGAGACGCCTGGTTGTATTGTCCATCAGTAACATCTCCATCAAGCAGAGCATCAACACTACGATCTCTTCGTTCTCCATTTTAGCTTGCCGTGTTGTTTTGTTTTTAGCTGGCCCTGGAGAAGAGCCGTTCTTAGAACTAGGAGAGTTATTAGAACTGTGTTCTTAGAACTTCGCTGTCGGAATGCGCCTTTTATGTGGATCAAAAAAGAACAGACTCAGATGTTCAGAATCAAATCTCAAAAAATACCTGAGAGCAGAGGGGACCGAACACAGGGACCCATCTCATAGATGTAATTATGGGTGAATCTCTGAATCATTGATAAAACCACCACCTCCCACGAAGTATGCAGCCTTTCCCTCTTCACTAGCTTTCTTAATCTTTGGCCACAGCTTCTGTCGGTTATCCCTTTCCTCCTTTGTTAAGTCCTGGGAGAAGCGTAGGCCTTTAGATTGGAGAAAGCCGCTATTCTTAGCAGCTTTCCAGAAGTCCTCCTTCAGACGTCGGGAGATGAACCTGATAATGCCATGAGACCTCGAGTCATCCTGGCGGGTTCTAACCATCTGATGGGTAAAATCAGTGTCATCAGACAACTTTTCTTTACTGGATGGAAAGTTTTTTTGGCAGATACAAACCACCTCCTCACACACATTTTCCTTTTCCGTCTCCAGAGCGCCGTATAGCCTCAAATTCCACCAACGACCATAGCTTTCCAGGTCTGCCACGAGCCATGGATTTCAAAGCAGATTCCTCACTTTTTTCCACATGTTTTTCAGTGTGAGCAACCTTTTTATTTATGAGTTTAGATTCAGAGCAGATGGTGTCCACCATTTTCTCCAATGCATCACTCCTGGTGTTTATCAAGTTAGCCAAGACTAGTTTCTTTCCACCAGGTCCCCATAGCTATTGTTTGTCTCAGACCAGCAGCTATGTTCCGCCTGGTGTGATCTGGAAAAAAATAGTCTGGAGACATTTCGTTTTCACGTTGAAATCTGCGTCAATAAAATGTAGCGCGACATTTCTATACGGCTCTGGTGCAGCTTTACCACAGGTCCGTAGCGGTGGCAAAACATCGGACTGTCACCACGTCTTTCACAACACCCTCACTACACTCATCATACAGGGAAGAAAGAGACAGTCCACTAAAATGGTGTTGAGATGGCAGAGATACCGTTTGTCCAACGTGTTGATGAGTTTCTTAAATCCCGGATTGTTCACTGTGTTAATTGAGAAAAAAGTTCTGTTTGTTTATAACGTTTGTCTCTCTGTGACTCTGGGAGCTGGTGGATTATTTAGTTGCGACTCACAAAAATTGAACATTTTTCTATTTTTTGTGTTGTGTCGCAAGCCCCCGTGTGCACGTCAGCGTGCACGAACGCAACATTTTACATGCACGACTGTCGCTTGGCTGGAGGAGGGCAGCGATTTTCACTGCCTCGCGCAAGTTCACATAGAAAATGATGGAGAAGGAGCGACGCCGCCTCCCGTGTGTCCAGGTGTCTGCAACTCGTTCTGAATAAAACTAAAGCGGTCGGGGCTGTGGGAGGAGTCTGCAGCAAAGCTCTGCAATGACAGCTGCGCTCGATTTGAAAACAGCACAAATTGATGGACAAAAAATAATCGGACCATTTCATTTTTATAATCGTTGAAAACCCAGATCGTAATTACGATTAAAATTCGATTAATTGCCCAGCCCTACTCTTTAGCAAACAAGTGGAGCTTCCTGCCTCTTTGCAGGACGTGTTTCTTCTACAGACTGAGGCATTTTGCTCGGTACTGGTTCAGATATTACACCAAAATAGAAAACCAAACAACTGCTTTGTCACTTTCCACAGGAAAAGTATATCTGCTGCATTAAAACAACATTAATAGTTGGGTGCTGAAAGATCGATAAAAACCACCCTGTCACGCCGCCATCTTGCCTCAGCAGCAGGACGCCGGCTTACATGTGTGGAGGGTGTGATGTTGATGACGTCATCGTACACCTGGAGAAAGCACGTCTATTGCATCATACAGATAAGAAACCAGATCACACTACCCGGGTAGATGAACAGTTACATGAACACTTTCACAATCACACATTGAAAGACTAACACACACGGACAGACTGAGGACATGGACTAATTTGGATGTTTGACTTTTTTGATGGACTTATTGGGCTTTGTTCTGTTTGTTGTTTGGGGCCAAATTTTAAAAGATTTCTGTGTCAAGTGCCAACATTTCTAGTCAGGTTGGTTAGATTGTTAGATTGTTAGATACCCTTCCCAGTATTCTTATGTGGAAAAATGTGTCCCAACCCGTACCCACTGGTGGAAACTGGGCTTAGTTGGCAGAGTGAGAGGTCCAGAGAGATGCGACAGTTCATGACGTGAGAAAGAGATTCTGGGATTTCTTTCCAGAATTGTTGAACTGGTGTGCAGTGCCATATGGCATGGATGTAATTACGCCTGTCAATAAGCAACAAGTCAGTTAATTGCACGGTAAGAAAAAATGAGCACAAGTTAGCTGGCTGCGATCATTTTCATTAGCTTTTTTTCCTATCTCACTTTATCATAGACCATGTATGACAACAGTTTCACTATGGAGCATCTGGACTGAACCTCTGGTTTCTTGCGTAGTGATCTCTCTCCTGTCACACTCGACAGCAGCATGTTGCAGGAGAGACCTGTACGAGGTGGTACGCCGCGTCTGTTTTACAGGGCTGCCAACCATCACGCATCGGCCGTGAGACTCGCGCGTTTGAGTGGCCTCTCACGCTCTCACGCTCATCCTCCGATTTCTCACGCTGAAAATACACATCAAGAGCATTACTTTTGGTATGTGAAAAAGCGCAGCGTCGCAGCAGCGGTTAACCCACTGCTCGTAGATCATTCTGACACGCAGTGATGAGGGAGATATTTCAGCTCCACAAACAGCAACGATGGGCAGTCTACTTTTTTCAATTTTTTTTAATACAATGGTACCAATTGGCAGTTTTACTGGTTTCCCTGTCTGAGCTCCATGTTTAATATTTTTTATATATTTTTTGAAGGGCAGTTTTGTTTACAGAACAGAGACTTTGTTTTCTATCATACTTATTGTTTTTGGTTGTGTTTGGTTTTCATTTATTGTTGATGAAAAATAGTTTTTGTTTTATTTAAATTTTCTTCCAGTTCCAGTGTAAAATGTTCTTTAGAAATTAAAGTTTATTGATCTTTGAAAGGGTGTATTTGCATTATTATGGCATTGTCATTATGTTAGTTGAAAATGGTCTCAAAATGACATTATTGCTTTGCACAATGCTGTCTCTTCAGTTGGGTTAGAAGCGATGATGGTTTCTAGTTGTTTTAATTTCTGTTCCAGTTAAGTTTCTTGTTGTTTTTCTTTATTTATTTTTGTAGGTGGAAATTGAGATGATTATGCTCTTAATACTGCTTTGTCAGTTTTCCATTAAAAGGATGGAGATGACTTTGGGAAGTCATTTCTATCTAGAAAGGATGCCTGCATCATCCTGCAGCAGTTAGACTGGAAGTCAGTACTGCTCCCAGGAGACCACAAACACACTCAATAAAATCCGATATAATTCATTAGTGTACAAACGTCATTTTTCTTATTTTTATAATTCTTATTTATTAACAAGTTCTGGGGGGAACCTGTGTGGAGTTTGCATGTTCTCCAACTCTGTGTGGGTTTTCTCCGGCTTCCTCCCACAGTCCCATATGTAGAATGTGACTCAGCAACAATAAAGCGTGGCATAAGAAGAAGTGTGTTGGACTGGTGCTGTATACCTCATCTGTTCTGACTGGAGGCTGCACATATATAAATCAGTGTCTAATACTAAGGGCTGCTCGATTATGGGAAAAATGATTATCAAGATTATTTTGATTGAAATTGAGATCTCGATTATTTAACACGGTTAGAGAAAGAGAGAGTTGGGGGGGGGGGGGGGGGGGGTTCATTTCGTTTTCACCTTGAAATCCGCATCAATAAAAGGTAGCGAGACATTTCTATACTGCTTCACCACAGTTCCGCCAGTGGTGGCGAAACATTGGACTGTCACCACGTCTTTCACAACACCCTCACTAGACTCATCATACAGGGAAGAAAGAGACAGTCCACTAACGTGGTGAGATGGCAGTGATGCCGTTTGTCCAAAGTGTTGATGAGTTTCTTACATCCCGGATTGTTTGCTGTGTTAAATGAGAAAAAAATTCTGTTTGTTTATAACGTTTTTCTCTCTGTGACTCTGGGAGCTGGTGGATTATTTAGTCGCGACTTACAAAAATAGAACATTTTTCTATTTTCTTGTGTCGCATCGCAAGCCCCCGTGTGCACGTCTGCATGCACGAGCTTAACATTTTACATGCACGACTGTTGCCTGTCGCTTGGCTGGAGGAGGGCAGCGATTTTCACTTCATCGCGCAAGTTCACATAGAAAATGATGGAGAAGGAGCGACGTCGCCTCCCGTGTGTCCAGCCCATAACTGGCGAGGTGTTTGCAACTCGCGCTGAATAAAACTAAAGCAGTCGGGGCTGTGGGAGGAGTCTGCAGCAGAGCGCTGCAATGCAAGCTGCGCTCGATTTGCAACTGAAAACAGCACAAGAGGAAACCGTGAAGGACAAAAAATAATCAGATCCTTTCATTTTTATGATCGTTGAAAACCCAGATCGTAATTGCGATTAAAATTCGATTAATCGCCCACCCCTACTAATACTCATCTCTGAGGTCACAGGTTGGTCCTTCTGAACTGAAATTATTTTACCAACACCTCTTTTACCATTTAAACATGTGTAAAATGAAACAGTCAACAAACAGTAAGAACACTATGAAACAGGTAAAACACTGTGGAGTTACACCTGATTTTCTCTACAGGTGTTCTTTGAGTCGACGTTCAACATGAGTGCTGATTCAGTCTTTTCACATCTTACATTTTCTCTGTAACTTTCTCTCCAGGCTGAGTGCGTGTGGTCTCTCAGAGACAAGCTGTGGACCTCTGTCCTCAGTCCTCAGCTCCCAGTCCTCCAGTCTGACAGAACTGGACCTGAGTAATAATGACCTGCAGGACTCAGGACTGAAGAAGCTGTGTGATGGACTGAAGAGTCCAGACTGCAAACTGGAAACTCTCAGGTCAGGATTCATCAAACTAAAAGTTTAAAGAGTTTTTATTCATGAGTAACAAACTTGTGGAAGCTGTTTGTATGAATATCAGATGTTTGTGTGTCTCTGATTTAGGTCTCTTACACACAACTTTTTTCTTCATAGTCCATGTGTTCACAGGTTGCTGCTAAACTAGTAGAACATGCAACAGTCACATGACAGTTAAACCTAAACCCATCTTCAGTCTCATCAGTGGCACCCCAGCAACTTTTCAAAGGGGTGACCAGATGGGCCCAGTGAAAATTTTATATAATAATATATTTATATTTATCCCACTGAGCATCTTGTAAACAGAAGAGTCAGCAGAGTAGTGTTCATACCCCGACCACCACCACTCAAACTCAAAAACACACAACGCAGGCCAAAATAAAAAAATAAAACAATTTGAGGGCCGGACTGGTTCAGTGTTTATTAAAACTTTTTTAAAATGAACTTATTGCAAACATTGAACCTGGAACTAACAGAGCCTATTAGTTATTGCCTACAAAACAACAATAATCATTCAATTTAAGAAAGTCGGTTCAAATCTGTTGCATTTATTTCTTATGGCTCTTTATTTAGTTTTTAAGGGAAAACATTTTTTACAGGGGAAAGACTAAAAATAATTTCCTCATTTTAAAAATCAAAAGCCCTGAAATGGCAAGAGAACAAAAGCAAAAAATTAAACTGCATTATTTATATATATATATATATATATATATATATGGTATATTAGGGCTGTGAAATGATTTTTCAATTTCAGATTAATCACAACTTACAAATTAATCATGATTAATCAGTATTTTTTATATGCCTGAAGTTTGCCTGTTTTTGCTGTATTCAGTGGTGCTACCAGAAACTTTTCATAGGGGTGGCCAGGTGGGGCCAGTGAAAATTTTAGACTGGCACACTGGTCCTCCTTGTCTTAAAGTGGACATATCATGCTTTTAAATCCTTCCTTTTCACATGTAAATCATTAATTTATGGTCTATATAAAGCAGATCCGAAATGCTTTGGTCTGAAATCCTGGTTGTTCTAGCTCCACACACCCCTTGTTAACCCCTGTTCTGAGGCGTGTTTTGGTCTCTTTAAATGTGAATGAGGCATTTCATCCCCGCCTCCCTCTAGGTCTCAGAGAGTTCCACACAACCCCATTCGGCCATGCAGTTTGATAGCAGAGCTACGATTATCTACCAGCAGAGAAACTTTTTTATTGGCAAGTTTACTAGAGATGTCAACAATGGAAAACGTGTCCGTCCAGCCTTACATGTTCAAGTCCTCCTCTCTCCCTTTCTGTTCATCCCTCACTGATAAGTTCCCCATACACTTCCATGTATTTTTCATACCAGCTGTTGTTCCCCCACCCCCAACACTACTTTTTCCACACTACCACAATATGAATAAGATAAACAAGGCCTCGACATTGTTAAGGAGTTAGCTAACGCGAGCGTCAAGAATGTCATTGAATGCATTTGAATCATATGTTCCCCCACACATAATGACAAAAACAAGCCAAATTATTTTATTCAAAGCACACAGTACAGTTATATCCTCATGTAGGAAGCTAAACGTTAGCACACAGCACTAGCAGAACACAAAATGCTAATACTATCAAAACAATGGCCGGTACATCATATCAACACACAAAATTCATGTCTGAAAAAAAGTGTAACACGGGGAGATGTGGCCCGGATCGTGACTGAGGGCGGGACCACAGGAGCCCACTGGTAGACCAACCCAATTCCCAAAGAATGGTCTAGGGCTCCCTACTAAGGAGTACGCAGTTCGGATCTGGCTATTAATTTATAGAAACAAGACAGTGAAAAAAAAAAATCTCTTTTTATTAAACAATGTATAAAGCACAACACAATAAAACATGTTGAGTAATCTGGGTGTTAACACAAAATCCACTGCAACCAAAACCAAAAACCAAACCAAACAACATAAATCCCCAAATTACCAAACCCTTAAAAGAAAAACATGTTTTGCAGACTATTAACTAACCAAAAGGGGAGTGGACCCTCTGTTAGGACATAGGCTAATGGAACAGTCAAAACTAAGGTGCGCAAAATCAACTACTGGAAGCACCATAGACTAAAGAGAGCACTGAAGACTAAAGAGAGCACTGTAGACTAAAGAGAGCACTGTAGACTAAAGAGAGCATTGTGGACTAAAGAGAGCACTGTAGCCTAAAGAGAGCACTGTGGACTAAAGAGCACCATAGACTAAAGAGAGCACTGTGGACTAAAGAGAGCCCTGTAGACTAAAGAGAGCCCTGTAGACTAAAGAGAGCACTGTAGAATAAAGAGAGCACTGTGAACTAAAGAGAGCACTGTAGACTAAAGAGAGCACTGTAGACTAAAGAGAGCACTGAAGACTAAAGAGAGCACTGTAGACTAAAGAGAGCACTGAAGACGAAAGAAAGCACTGAAGACTAAAGAGAGCACTGTAGACTAAAGAGAGCACTGTAGACTAAAGAGAGCACTGTAGACTAAAGAGAGCACTGTGGACTAAAGAGCCCTGTAGACTAAAGAGAGCCCTGTAGACTAAAGAGAGCACTGAAGACTAAAGAGAGCACTGAAGACTAAAGAAAGCACTGAAGACTAAAGAGAACACTGTAGACTAAAGAGAGCACTGTGAACTAAAGAGAGCACTGTAGCCTAAAGAGAGCACTGTAGACTAAAGAGCACCATAGACTAAAGAGCACCATAGACTAAAGAGAGCACTGTAGACTAAAGAGCACTGTAGACTAAAGAGAGCACTGTGGACTAAAGAGCACTGTGGACTAAAGAGAGCACTGTAGACTAAAGAGAGCACTGTAGACTAAAGAGAGCACTGTAGACTAAAGAGAGCACTGTGGACTAAAGAGCACTGTGGACTAAAGAGAGCACTGTAGACTAAAGAGAGCACTGTGGACTAAAGAGCACTGTGGACTAAAGAGAGCACTGTAGACTAAAGAGAGCACTGTAGACTAAAGAGAGCACTGTAGACTAGAGAGAGCACTGGACTAGAGAGAGCACTGTAGACTAAAGAGAGCACTGTGGACTAAAGAGAGCACTGTGGACTAAAGAGCACTGTGGACTAAAGAGCACTGTGGACTAAAGAGAGCACTGTAGACTAAAGAGAGCACTGTGGACTAAAGAGCCCTGTAGACTAAAGAGAGCCCTGTAGACTAAAGAGAGCACTGAAGACTAAAGAGAGCACTGAAGACTAAAGAAAGCACTGAAGACTAAAGAGAACACTGTAGACTAAAGAGAGCACTGTGAACTAAAGAGAGCACTGTAGCCTAAAGAGAGCACTGTAGACTAAAGAGCACCATAGACTAAAGAGCACCATAGACTAAAGAGAGCACTGTAGACTAAAGAGCACTGTAGACTAAAGAGAGCACTGTGGACTAAAGAGCACTGTGGACTAAAGAGAGCACTGTAGACTAAAGAGAGCACTGTAGACTAAAGAGAGCACTGTAGACTAAAGAGAGCACTGTGGACTAAAGAGCACTGTGGACTAAAGAGAGCACTGTAGACTAAAGAGAGCACTGTGGACTAAAGAGCACTGTGGACTAAAGAGAGCACTGTAGACTAAAGAGAGCACTGTAGACTAAAGAGAGCACTGTAGACTAAAGAGAGCACTGTAGACTAGAGAGAGCACTGGACTAGAGAGAGCACTGTAGACTAAAGAGAGCACTGTGGACTAAAGAGAGCACTGTGGACTAAAGAGCACTGTGGACTAAAGAGCACTGTGGACTAAAGAGAGCACTGTAGACTAAAGAGAGCACTGTAGACTAAAGAGAGCACTGTAGACTAAAGAGCACTGTGGACTAAAGAGAGCACTGTGGACTAAAGAGAGCACTGTGGACTAAAGAGCACTGTGGACTAAAGAGCACTGTGGACTAAAGAGAGCACTGTAGACTAAAGAGAGCACTGTAGACTAGAGAGAGCACTAGACTAGAGAGAGCACTGTAGACTAAAGAGAGCACTGTGGACTAAAGAGCACTGTAGACTAAAGAGAGCACTGTAGACTAACGAGAGCACTGTAGACTAAAGAGAGCACTGTAGACTAAAGAGCACTGTAGACTAAAGAGAGCACTGTGGACTAAAGAGCACTGTAGACTAGAGAGAGCACTGTAGACTAAAGAGAGCACTGTAGACTAAAGAGAGCACTGTAGACTAAAGAGAGCACTGTAGACTAAAGAGGGCACTGTGGACTAAAGAGCACTGTAGACTAAAGAGAGCACTGTAGACTAAAGAGAGCACAGTAGACTAAAGAGCACTGTAGACTAAAGAGAGCACAGTAGGGAGCAAAGGCAATCTCCGTCTCGAGCAACGTAGCTTTACTCCAACGCCACTCCAGAAATACCAGCAGCACAGTCTTCGCCAGCAAAGCTTGGAGAAAATCCACGGCCCAAACAATAAAACCAGACAACCTGGCTCTAGCAACAAACAACCTGTTTATACTCTCCCTGATGAGCCTAAGCGGAGAAACGGAAGCAGAAGTACGGCCCATGATGCCTTCACAACCACGCATAGGGTCGGAAAACACACCGCCATAATTACCCTGGAGTAAAACCACCCGGTTACAAAAGCTTGACGTAATTTTAGCGTTATTTGGAGCTTACTGCTTTGCTGTGTCCGTCGTTTCCATAGAGAGAAGGAACTGACCCATCATTCAGACGCAGTCTTTCTACAAATCCATCTTAATACTGGTGGAGGCTGCATAAGCACTTATCCTTAAAGTGCTTCTTGCAAACAAAAAGGACTTTCCCCACTGATGTCGGTACATTTCCCTGAGAAAGTAAATCCAACCAGGCACTTCGAAGAAGCTCTGATGCCGGGGGGTGATGTTAGGAATTGTGTGGGTTGAAAGATCCAACAACTGAACGTTTTGACTTGTCTACTAGTAACTTCGGCATAACTAAACATAAACTACAGAATCGACTACTGACTGCTGTCTTGCAAGGCTTATACCTACATGCCCACCATGTGTCTGTCAGCCTTTGCAGCTCTCTTGGGACTATCCCTGGGAACATCTCCCTCTGTTCCTCTAGCCACCTTTGGTGCACATATGAACCTGAGACAAATGCATACAGTTTATGCAGAAGAGGAAAGAAATGGTCGGCTTCAGGGATGCTTTTTACAGTGTCTACTAATACTAAGTTCAAGCAATGTGCATTGCAGTGAAAGTAGAAAGCTAATGGAGCCTCTGCTTTAATGCTGTCTGCACACCAGTGTTTTTACCACTCATTACTGAGGCACCATCATAAGCTTGCCCTACCAGGTGGATTTTGTAATCCAGGCCATACTTTTGCAGTACTTTTTTTATTTTTTGTGCAAAGTGCTGCTGCATCAAGACGCTCAGCAGCTTCAAATATTAGGGAACATTCACATACCTTTCCTTTGTAGTAATACATAGTTACAGAGGACATCTGTTCATTCTTGCTTATGTCTTTAGTTTCATCAAATAAAATACTGAAAGCATCAGTTTGGGAAACCTCACTTCTTATTGAGATGCGGATCATTTCTGCCAAGCAGTCGGTTTTTTCATTCTGAATTCCATGACCAAGGTAGGTCGCATTTCGTGGGCCTGTCATTTTCCTTTTCACACAATTATCGTGTTTGGCTAAAAGTTCTATAATGGACAGGAAATTACCTTTGTTCTCACTTTCTATTTGATTGTGGACAGATAAATTCACCTGTTGGTCCAGGTGCAGGTAGAGTGGCTGGCCTAGCTCTAGCTCAGTGCTCTCTGTGGCTGATCTTGCTCCCTGAAGCTCACTGCAATGCAAATAATCTGTTTCCTGTTCATGTTTGGTCCTTGTAGAGATGTGGCCATGTTCTGAGTCTGAGTCTCGGTCATGCTGTCTTGCTGCCCCTCCCTCAGCTGCATGGTCATCCTCCTCCTCACTGCTGTTGGGAAGCTGTAACTGCAGTCCCTCTGCTGTCCACTGACTCTGTTCTGAGCTTACTTTCTTAGAAAATATGATGAAATGTGTGGTACGGCATACTTTCTCTTCATTGTCTGCAAATTGACATGGAAGCACACTTCACTGACAGCAGTCAGCTTTCACACTGACTAACGCTGCTCACAGACGATGCTAACTTCTGTTAACATCACTCTCAGCTGTTTGAAAACCATCCTGGAAAGCCATGAAAATATTAAGGCAGGTATTCTGACAGTTTGGCATAAAACTGCAAATGAACCATCAGTTCAGCTCCACTGACTGAGCAGAGATCGCGTCGGCGACTCGACATACAGTCGACTGTGAAGCCACTAGCAGTCAGTTTATGTTTTATATTTCATATTCATTTCACACTGCTCAAATGCAACTCTTGTATGACTAAATCTAGAGGGAAAATTAACTTAAAAACCAAGATAAAGTGTATGAAACTATACTTACAATGCAGTTTTTTCCTGCTAATCTTTTTACAACTGAAGTTGTAATGTGGTTTAAGCCCGTGTTGTAGCATGGACTTATTAGCATCCAGCACCTTCTCCCAAAATACCGTGAGATTGAACGTTTAATGTTAAACTTGGAAATGACTGTAGCTAAATTAAACACCAAGTATCATTGTAACCTGTCTATCAGAACAGCATACCTCTTTGTAAACTGTGTTCTTTCCGTGTATTCCACATATCTTTCATCTGCTCCTCCGCCTGCTCCTCCGTCTGCTCCTTCACCTGTTCCTCCATCTACTCCTCCGTCTGCTCCTCCATCTTATTTTTAATCTGCTCCTCCGCCTGCTCCTCTGTCTGCTACTCTGCCTGCTCCGTCTGCTCCTCCACCTGCTCCTCCGCCTGCTCCTCCATCTGCTTCTCTGAAAACCTTTTGTAAAACTGAACCGGAAAGTGTAACTCATTGTTTTATAGACGCAGTTGTTATGAAACTGGCATCCAACAAATCCCCTGGTTGTGACGGTCTTACAGCAGACTTATATAAATCCTCTTGGAACGACGTTAGACTCCTTATATTTCATACAATACAGGAATGCTGTTACGACCCAGTTCAGGGGTATGAGAGGCGTAACAAAAGAAGAGAACTGCAGACAGATGTTCATGACGTAAGCTAACAGATCTTATTAGAACAAGTGGAAATGGAGAACAAACAAATGGTGGTAAATGAAAAGTGTTGGGGTTAGCGAAGCTGCTCAAAGCAAAAACAGAAAATAACCGCTATGGTCTAACTCAAAATCAGCCAGTTGAAAGCAAAAACCAGAAATAACCAAACGGGAGGATGGAAACTGGCCTACTAATCTAAGTTAACGAAGAGTGAAGCAGTTTCAGTAGCTATGCTGATATAAAACTTTACATACAATTACAATTACAAAACTAACCTAGCCCAGCACATTCTAACTTTAACACCTAACTAATTAACAACTTTAACTAATACAACTGAAAGAGAAGCCAAAAGGGCTTTACGTATTACCAAACACCAAACAAAGATAACAAAAACAAGACTGTCAGTCAGCAAAACAAAGAACACAAAAGCCAAACAGTTTTAACGCTGTTGGAAACAAATACTAATCTTCCTTCTCAAAACCACCAACTAAGCACACGGTCACAATCAAGTTCACAAGCCAAGGGCAGCCTGTCTGTGCAAACAGTTGCTACTGACTGAGCGGTCGCAGCAGTCTTTTACTTCCTGGTGGAAGGCAGCAGGAGCAGGGATTGGACCAGCAGTTATCCAATCAGGCGGGTGAAGGCGAAGGTGTGACAGTACCAGCCGACTCCAAACAGGCTACAGAGGGCAGGCATTTACCTGCAGGATGAGCCCCAGGTGGAGGCAATGAGTGGCAGCTGTAACACATGCATAGAAAAAAAAGAATTACTGCCAAGCATGAAACAAGGTCTTATAACACTAATCCCAACACATGGTAAGGACAAAGACTACTGGACACTGTTACGGCCACTGCCGTTTGCTGGCAGCTGCGGCTCATTCTGCCGCTGATTGCATGAGTCAGAACTCTGTCTGGATTGGCTGGATTCCATCACACCCCAGTCTCCTCCCCTCTGATTGGCTGAACAAACAGTCAATCAGGCTGCAGCTTAGGAGAAGCAAACATTGAAAAAGCTGCTGCAGAGTTCAGTCGGGAGGGGAAGCCGGAATGGCACAGGCCGCTTCCCCTCACTTTATTCACTGTGTGTGTTCAGGTTGTAGGAGCGAGGCTGGCCAGCGCTGGTGGCCTCGGCTCCGAGTTTGGCAGGAAATTGGTAGCATGGTTTGCTGGGTGTCCGCTGCACTAAGTGGTAGTCTGTTTGGTGTGTGACTGTTCGAGTGAGTGCAGCAGGATAAATCCTGGCTGCTTGTGTGTTCCCAGTAGGGGACGGTAGATCAGTCCGTTTTAGTCTGGACTTACCTTTTGTTTTACACTCGGTTTTAGTTTAACCTTTGCTATACCCTTGTGTTCTGCCAGTGGTTATCTTTTGTTTAGTTTGGTGTTGGGCTAGTTTAGTATTTTGTTTGTGACGACGGTCACATTAAGTTATGGAACTGCTGCTTTTGTTTGGTTTTCACACCGAGTTCTGTACATTCTTTTGGTTTCACTCGGTGGGTTTTATACAGGGTTTTGTTCATTCCTTTGTGTTTATTTCAGCAGTTTCTCTATCCCCAACACTTGGTTATTTGTTTTACAGGTTTTATTCGGCGTTTCACTGCTGTGCCAATAAAATGAGCTGATTATAATTTTACATCTGTCCCAACATTTTCTTTTTTGTTACGCCCAATCATACCCCTACTTTGGGTCGTAACAAGTGGGGGCTCGTCCGGGAGCTTCTTTCAGGTATTGTATATCACCTAGAAGGATTCCTGGGATTATTATTACGTTGTGGCTAAGTCAGACATTTTTGTCACGGATTTGGACGTGGGTAGAATCTATTATTTTGATAGGGCTCCTTCCGGCTGCCTCCTGTGGAGGCCGTCAGGCGGGTCTCATGCCGAGTGGTGAGTTTCAATCTCTGTGATTTGGAGGTTGGCGCCCGGAGGCTGATATGGCTCCACGGAGAGTGTGTGTGGGAGAAAATATGGTGTTGGCTGAACGTTGGATTTGCAGCTTTTTGAAAGGGTGCTCTGGCCTAGGGGCGACCCATTATGTGGAAGGAATCTTTCCGATTGTCAGGAGTGCGACGCAGGAAGAGTGCCTGCAGGTCTCCTCCGTTTCACACTGCTTTCTGTGTGTGTCGACACCCGTGAAATGGGTGAAGAAAGTGGTGGACTCCGTTAATGAGCTGCTTGTGTTCAGACACCTCTCCCCTTTGTGGCTGCAGGTTGGCAGCGTTCGATCACCTCCTGGGAGGAGCCGCATATTAGTCCTTGGTGCCCGTTTTCTGAGATGTGGAGGTGGACTCGCAATCGGCCTTTTGGTGTTTTATGGTGGCCGGATGGTTTGTTTTGTTCATTATTTGTGTAGGGACGGCTGCTTTGTGTGTTTTGTTCACGTGGTAGTGGCTGTGTTTCCCTTCCATTTTGTGAGGCAGTTGTGTTTCTGCACGTTCTGTTGTGTGTAGGGGGATTCGTGTGTGTCTTATGCCCTCTTAGTTTGGTGGTGGGAACGAGCTGGCCTCTCTTTCTATGTGTGGTGGTGGCTGGGTGATGGCCTGCCTTTTGGATTGTGTGTGGGGAATGAGCTGGCTGTTTTGTGTGTTTTTTTTGTTTCAAAATCCTTGAGAGGAGTTTGAAACTTAAAGAGCAACTGGCAGGTTAAGAGCATGATTAATGGTTTGGATTATGCATATTTTATAGTTAATATCTATTTAGTTTTTGTTGAAGTCCGTGAATAAGAAAATAAAGAAATCGGTTATGGACTATTAAAAACTGCTCAAATGACTGTAAAAATCTGTTTTGCCGGAAGTGACGTCACGTAAGGGACTCTGTTATGTACGTTATTGCTAACACAACAGTTATGGCTAACACAACGGAACGGAATGGGCGTGAGATTATGGAGGAAGAAGAAGATAATTTTATTTTTAGAAGTGAAGGACCGGATCCATACAGTTTTGAACCTGAAGCTACAAACAGAGTCACTGACAACCAGCAAAGGAGATTGTTGACGGGAAACAGGCAGCAGATTCAGTCATGGGCAGCTGAAAACATCTGGAGGATTAATCAAACAGCATGGTAAGTGATACAAATGTTTCGTAAATTTTCTTCCACATTAGCCTTCTGAATTGGGCAAGTAATACCTGGTTATGCTGCAGACCAGTGAAAAAATACAGTGTTTGCAATAGCAAATAGATTTTAAAGCCTTTTACTTACTGCAGCCGATAGGAAGACATCCCTGTCCTGCCCCGCCCTGACAGGTTTGTTTTAAAAATCACGTTTCGCCACAAAAAAAAACAACTTCAAGCTGCTACTATGTCACTAGCGATTCGTGACAAAACATTGGTTAAATAAAATAGTTCTGTGGCAGATAATGCCTATAAAAGCTGTGCAATGGCTACCCCGTTCACACAGTTGTAGACAGAAAAGCGCTGTTCTAATCAAATCATCTGATGATACGTAGGCTAGTGCCCAAAGTAGCCTCGCTAAGGCTCCATCATCTAATCCACGTCGGGTAGCCTAATTAACAGTGCAAAACAGTCATTTTAGACTATAAACAACTTTCTGAATTGTGTTGATTGATCAAGGAATACCAGAGTTATAATCTTTTTTCTGAAGTTGGTCAGACTGGATGTGCGTGTAGTGCGCAAAAAAAGCCCACGCTGTTCTAAACTCATAAATACCTCATAGAATGTACGTGCTGTAATGTCTTAGTTTTACCAGCACTCTCTAAACTTAGAAGCAGACTATTTCAATGGGGTATTTAAATACGCTTTAAAAAAAAAAAAAAAAAAAAAAAAAAAACTGGAAGAAAATTTGTTGCGCCAGGATGCTGGTTCCATGACGAAGGATGGATCTGCGCACTGGCTGAGCAGATCCATCGCTTGTTTTTTTTTTTGTTTTGTTTTTTAGCTAAACTTACCTTTTTTTCTAATCCAACACTTGGTCTCAGCTTTTTCAGGATGTGTATAATTTTGCACTTTTTTCCCAATGATAAATAAAGCCTGATTCTGAGGTTTAAAGATATTGTTAAAACAGAAAAACTATTTTTAAAACTGGATTGTAAACCCTTCTGAATAATGGTCATTCCACATATGATGCCATGTGCACTGCAGTCTTAACACTTTATCCCCCAAACAACAGAGCCCACAACTCTCACCCACAATTGGTAATCCCTCTTCCCCCTATATTCAGCAAGGCCAGTGACAACAGAAAAAAGGGCATCTCAGCTTTATGTATTACATGAAATGTTTCAGCATGTTATAAGCAGCTATGACTACGGATGAAATATAAACATTTAATTTTTAAAGCCTGTATGTAAAAGTAAAAAAAATAAAAATCTTTACATGGTTGAACATATATTTACAACACTGTATCTACATTTAACAACAGAAATTCTTTAACAGCATGTTATCTAATTACAGGTGTTTATGTGGACACTGTCAGCCCATGAGCAGTGCGGAGGAGAGCATATGCTGCAGGGAGATTCCTGCAATTTGGAGCCTCGTCGAAGACCTCCATCCACAACCCGAAGGCATTACTTGTGTGGGACAGCATCCTGGGTTCTCTGCATGCTGTTTGAACCCCTGGGTGCTTCAGGTGGCCTACAGCGCTTTCAAGCAGGAACATGGTCCACTTGATCTGACCCAAAATGAACAGTTCAGGTATACTGCCTACAGGCAGATGGTACGCTGGGCACATGGAGTGCTTGGACGACATGTGAGGAAACCTCTTCCAGCATGTGTTGTCTCAGCAATCCGGTTAGCTTTCCCTGATGAACATGGTGTCTACCAAGGTTTCAGATGGCCTGACCTGTAACACATACAAGACATGTCTTCCTATTCTGTAAATTGTAATAATAAATAAAATATTTTGCTTCCATCTCAATGTCATCTTTCTGTTATGATCATCTTCCTGGATTTATTTAATAAGTTCTAATTATTAGAAGCAAAACATCTTATTTAAACTTGTTGCTAGAAGTAAATAAAGCTCAATTAATTTACACAGTCATACAGGAATTACAAAGAGAGAATAGAGATAGAAAATACACTCTGAAATACACAGGCACATATTAGATGGTCCAGAATCTTATGGATTATATAATTCTGCGGGAAAATAGATGGCCATTATTTGAAGAAAATGTGCGCGATGCCTTCAATTATTTACCATATGATGGCTCCTTCTTTACTGGACGCACAGTGAATCCACCTTTGCAAACGGGATTAAATATGTTGAAACTGTCCTCAATAATAAGTAGTAAAAAGGGGACATATTTTATAAGAAAAGGTTATAAACAGGTTAAAAAAACAGAGAGAAAAACTTACTCTGCTCGTCTCCCGTTTCCGATGGGCGGCCCGCGGCTTCCCCGGTGAAGGCAGACGTGATGGGGCACCTGCTGCTGCTAGCATGCTAGCCGTAGCATGAACAGTGGGAACTGCATCAGACCTTAAACGCACTGACCTCATGGTCTTGTACCCCATCTTAAACGCAGTTAGGTCACTAGGCATATAGTCCGTTTCCACAAAGTGTGCGCTGCAAATGACGGAGTTTTTGGGATGAACGGACTTGGAAGTGAAGTCTTGGCGCCTAGCCTGGACAAACCTGACCCAGGAGCGAAAGGTGGGGCTCTTCTTGTTAGGGAAACTGTGGACACGATGTCCAGAGAGACTTGAATTTGTGCAGGATGCACAAACACAAGTATTCACCATGGTGATGTTCCAGAAATCTTTAGTTTTACTATTAGAAGTCTGGAGTAAAAAACACAGCCGATGCCTACGATAAACTGAGCTGATAGCCGCTGGCGTATGGGCTCGTTTACCTTACATGACGTCACGTATCACGTGACAGGAAAAGTTATGTTTTTTAAAGCACTGGATCGCAGACGAGCTGAATTAAGTGCAATTACAAAAAATGAAATTTTAAGAAGCTTTTATTTATGCCACAGTGTCTCTCGGACTTTTTCAAAACGTCATATTGTGGAAAATTCAACCTGAAAGATGCTCTTTAAGGGGGGGTGTGTTACGGCCACTGCCGATTGCTGGCAGCTGCAGCTCATTTTGACGCTGATTGTTGATCTTAGAGCGCTGCCTGGATTGGCTGGAGCCGGCACACCTCCGTGTCCACTCCTCTGATTGGCCATGTCTGGACCTATCAGGCTGCAGTTTGTAAAGAGCTGAGGCTAAAAAGGCTGCAGCCGAGGCCAGTCGGGAGGGAAAGCTAGAATGGCGCAGGCCGCTTCCCCTCACCTTGTGCACTGTGTTCGTGTTGTAGGAGCGAGGCTGATTAGCGCAGGTGGCCTCGTCTCCGAGTATGGCAGATAATTGGTGGCATGGTTTACTGGGTGTCCGCTGTGCTATTTTGGTAGTCTGTTTGGTGTTGGTCTGTTCGAGTGTGCAGCAGGACATGTCCTGGCTGTTTGTGTGTTCCCAGTGGGGGACGGTAGAACAGACCGTGTAGTTTAGACTTACCCTTTTGTTTTACACCCAGTTTCAGTTTTAGCTATGCCGCTTCCTAGTGTGTACTCTGCCTTCATTATTGTTTGTTTTTAAGTTGTGCTGGGCTAGGTTAGGGTTTTGTTTGTGACGACGGTCACCTTAGTTTATGAAACTGCTGCTCTTTTGTTTGGTTTGGTTTTCACACCGAGTTCTGTATTTTCATTTGGTTTCACTCGGTGGGTTTTATATAGGGTTTTGTTAATTCCTTTGTGTATTTATTTCAGCAGTTTCACTAACCCCAACACATGTTTTTCCTTTGTTCCAGGTTTTATTCTATGTTCCATGTTTTGTGTAAATAAAATGTGCTGCATTCACCTTTTACATCTTCGTCCCGACGTAACTTTGTTGCACCCAGTCACACCTCGGATTTGGGTTGTAACAACACCCTGAGACCAATCACACTATTAAACACAGAGTAGAAACTCTTATCAGGAAACTTGCAGCAAGACTTCAGACAGGTATAAATCAGATCATCGGTGAAACACAATCTGGCTTCCTTGGTGGAAGAGTAATTTACAATAACATCAGGTTGGTCCTGGGCTTCACTGCCTACAGTGACATGTTTACAGGAAGTGGCTACCTTCTATTCCTGGACTTCTAGAAAGCTTTGATTCAGCTGAACGTCCTTTTATTTTAGAAACGCTCACAGAATTTGGCTTTGGAAATAAATGTATTGATCTAATTGATATGCTACACAATGACATCAACAGCTGTGTAGCTTTGGAGTCCGGTACATGTTGGAGGTTTCCAGTCAGGAGGGGATCAGACAAGGATGCAACACCTCACCCTCGCTGGTTATAATGGTCGCTGAGCTGCTGGCTATCAGTCTTACAAACAAAGGTCTCCTCTCTGTGTGCCTGTTACCAGAGTTCGGGGCCGTCGTCATGACAACTCACTGAGCTCTCTCAGCTGTTAGGAGCCAGCTGACCTTTGACCTAATTCATTCAGTTTTATTGATCCAGATTATGGACTTCTCACCTGGTTTTGTCCTTGTAACGAGTCCAGGTATGTCTCTATCCTTTTTTCCTGTCTCCTCCTTGTCCTTCTCATTAAAACAGGCCACATGTCCTCCTCTCTCTCCTCCTCTGTCTGTCCTCTCATCATATTCTTTGCTGCTCAGTTACATGATGGACTGTGTTTCAGCTCTTTCTGCCTTTTACAATAATTTGTTCTATAATCCACCAGTACAGTACATTTAATATTCAGTTTCAGCTTTAAATACTTTAACTATTCACTTCAGCTTCATAATTACTTCAGATGATACTTCAACAAGCAGATTTCAGCCATTTTCAGCCATGTTTAACAATCTTAAGCAAATTTCAGGTAAATTGTCCACCATTTTAACTACATTTAAACATCAGTTTGAGCTTTAAATCCTTCCAACTATCGACTTAAGTTTCATATATACTTCTGCAGCAACCATATTTCAGCCCTTTTCAGCCATCTTCAGCAATCTTAAACACATTACAGTTCAACCTTTCACACTTTCAGCACCTTTTAACTCCAGTTTGAGCTTTAAATTCTTCAACTTTTCACTTCAGCTTCATAAATAGTTCTTCAACAACTATTTTTAACCATCTTCAACCATCTTTCAGCATTTCAGTCCAATCATTCAGCATGAACGCATTCACACGTGCTGTTGTGCTAATAACAGCTTTTTCTAGGTGTAACTGTAATTTCTGGAGGAAGACGACTCATTCTGATACAGCAGCTCCTCAACATGCACACACAGTATGGATGTACATGTGAACGATGTGTTTTATATCTAATAAGAGATAAAAACACTGATACACTGATCCAACTTACAACAACTTATTACTTATTCTTGATAGACACACCATTTGATCTCACACTCTTACCTGAACCTGGCTCTGTTTTACAAAAACAACATTTTATGTTCGAACCTTGAGGGTGGTGGCCTTTCTGTGTGGAGTTTGCATGTTCTCCCCGTGTATGCATGGGTTCTCTCCGGGTTCTCCGGCTTCCTCCCACCATCCAAAGACATGCGTGATAGGTTAATTGGTTATTCTAAATTCTCCCTAGGAGAGAGTGTGTGTGTGAATGGTTGTTTGTCTATCTGTGTTGGCCCTGCGACAGACTGGTGACCTGTACAGGGTGTACCCTGCCTCTCACCTGTTAAAATGCTGGGATAGGCTCCAGCTCACCCGCGACCCGTAATGGAATAAGCGGTCAAGATAATGGATGGATGGATGGAACATTTTATGTCCATGATAAGTCTACACACACACACACACACACACACACACAAAACCAGGGTTATAATGTTAATGTGCATCCAGTCAGTTAGCTGGTCAGTAGCATCTTGGCTTTAATATGAACACATGCACTTACATAACGGCCAGCTTCTCTCATTCCAGTTCAAACAGAGGACAGTGGTACTGACCACTGCTAACGTTTCTTAGCTAGAAAAACGTTGGCTAACTCCTACCTACCAACATAAAGAGTAACCTAAGCTTAAATGCAGCAAACATGAGGACTGCTGATGATAAGAATGTGTTGGTATTGAGTGGTAGAAGTTAAGAATTGTGCCACATCTCCTGGTTTAAGCCAGGTTCTTCCACCACTACAGCAGACACTCAGGAAGGCAGCATCGCTCTGTGCAGAGAGCTCAGAGCCCGAGGTGGGGAAGGCAGGCGGGATCACTCCATTTTAGAGAAAACAAGAATAATATTTTTCTTGTTAAAATATTATGTTTCAACCAAGCACAGTATGGTTTTTACACATTTCTAGTTTGTTAAAAAAAACTAGAAATGTTAGGGGTGCTGGGATTCAGTTTAGGGGTTGTTATGTAGATAGATGAGCAAACCAGTTGGTTTAGGTGCTTTACGGTAAACAAGATGGTGTATGGGTCAGAATACAGGGAGGAGGCGGATGGAGTATCTTTATCTTGAACTGTGGGTCCAGCTCCGTTTATTTACAGTAGTTCAGCTCAGCAGTGTCATACCAGTCCTGCAACAACAAGCAGACATCAGTCAGTAACTGGACTCAATATTACAGGCTGTGTTACACAAGCATGACACACACAATACCCTCAAGCAGACCTGCACTAAACAGTAACATATAAACCAGCAGATCTGAGGATAAACATCCCCCTGCCTGAAGAACCCCAAGCAGCTAACTGGTCCCCACGTAATGTCAGCATTACTATTAAGGAGCGTCTCGCTGGCTGGACTAATCCAGGTGGAGCGATGGCGCCACCTGGTGGCCAGCGCGGGTATAGGTCCATGGCAGCATGTGCCGCTCACGCTCTCCCGTCATGAACATGGCCCCTTGTCTCCTTTCCTCCTAACAAAACCCTCACCTGCACCGTGGAAGAACACGAATATCTAGGCCAAGGACGCCCCCAAGTGGTGGCCAGGGGTGGCCAGTGCCACCCTGAACAAAACCCTGGCCACCCCTGAAAATATATATATATTTTTTTTTACTATTACCACGGTACAGCATGCTTTGTTTAGATTTGAATGTTGAGTTTTGAAAAATATTTCAAAGCTGAATAAAAAAGATAATACGTATTTTAATCAGGTGCACACAGGGCACCTCACATGTAGGGTCCTATTGTAAGGTCCTTAGAGCGAGGACACCGAAGTGGGAAGAACAAAGCGATGTTGCCGCTGAACACTTCCACTTTCCACTGAATGGACATAATCGACTCTACAAAAGGCTCGTCAGTAAGTATATGATGAAACCACGATCACTTCAGTTTAATGGTTTTCTGCCAATTGTTGGTGGGGTTTAAATAATTATAGGGATGATGGCTAGTGCCAATATGTGGATGTTAATGACCTGGAATGAATGGTTCCTGTTACATGGGCTAATGCTACCAAGCTAACGTTAGCCAGTGTTCGTCAAATCAAGCTATTCATAAGTTAATGTCTGCACAGGTTAGCTAGTTAATAACATTACTAATCTATCTACGTTAGATAGAGAAAATTTCTAACAACCTTGTGAACTTGTCTTTAATGCTAGCTAATGTTAGCTGGCTGAATACCATTGCCCAGGCAGCTAACATTACACAGAATTTGCTATAATAGCGTCATGATTTAATTAGTCACTGTGTGCTAAAGTTATGCCATTTTGCAGACAATGAAGAGAAAGTCTTCAAAAGACATTGCCTCCTTCTTTTCAAAGAGACAGATGATTACAGAAGAGCAGCACAGGGCAAATGCTAGGCAGCCAGAGAAAGAAACAGAATCAGAGACAGAGAATGACATTGTGGCTACAGCTGAAGGTAACTCAAGTCAAGTCAACCGCAAATGTTTCCCTGACTTCTAAGGACGTCATTTGTACTAGATTTATTTCTCAGAACAATATCACAGAGTTGATCAAATCCTAGACCTTTTCTTGGAGTATAATATCACCGTCCTTGTGCTTCTTCCATAACTGGTATTTATTTTATTACTCCAGCTTTGGCTATAGCATAATGTTGAGTGTAGTGCCGTGTTGACAGGAATTTCTCCTCTGGGGATGAATAGTAACAGGGTAAAAATGATATCCTGATGTGTAATCTGGGGGCTGTAGAAACACTCAGACTAAATCATCTTATAGTAACAGAAGGCTCTGTTTATTTGCATATGATGATCAATTGAAGTCATTTGATGACACATATCTTTTACAGTAGAGGGCTCAGAACAGCTGGATCCTGACCAGCCCAGGCCTCCAGGTAGTGGACCTGCTCATGGACCAGCAGGTGAGGATGATGTTTTCCTGATGTTAGAATTGATATTTAGAAGATCTGTTCTAGAGGAACGCCTTGTCATCATATTTTTATAATAATGACTGCTTTTCTCTGTTGTTCTAGACATATCCAAGTCACGAGCAGATGGACCAAAACAGGCCTATTTAAAGGTTTACCCTCAGACCTTGTATAACGACAGGAGACGGGGCTTCAACTATAAGTGGTTCTCCACTCATAAGTGGTTGGAGTACTCACAAGCTACGAACTCTTCCTACTGCTATGCCTGTCGGCATTTTAGTCTTCCCAGCTCAGGTGATACTGTATTCACATCAGAGGGGCTTAATAACTGGAAAAAAGCTATGTTTACGGATGGGGGATTTGCAACCCATGCAAAATCTGAGTCCGATTGTAATGCAATGTTTGCATGGGCATTGTACAAGAAGACACGTGAAAGTGAGTGCTCTCTCCCAGCCTCAATGAACACAGGTTATGAGAAGCTGGTGAAAGAAAACTGAGAATATATAAAAAGCGTAGCAGACACATTGCTTCTCACAGCCACACAGAACATAGCACAGAGGGGAAACAATGAAACTGAAGGGCACAATAAAGGGAATTTTCTTGCTATCATGGAACACCTAGCAAATCATGATCCCAAAATAAAAAAAAAGATGACTAGTACCAGAAATGCAACATACCTGGGCCATCGTACACAAAACGAAATGCTTGATTGCTTAGCTGATATAGTCCGAACCGAAATAATAAGTGAAGTAAAACAAAGCGAAGCCTTCAGTATTTTGGTTGATCAGACAAAAGACCTTAGCAAAAAGGAACAGTTGTCTTTTGTTATCAGATACTATTATGACGGGGTAGTGCAGGAAAGTTTCCTAAATTTTGAAGCAGCAGAGCACTCACAGAAAAAGTCATTCTAATGCTACAGAAGCATGGCCTTGACTACAGGAAGCACTTGGTGGGACAAGCATATGATGGTGCTTCTGTTATGAGTGGAAAGAACACAGGTGTGCAAGCTCGCATTAAGGCTGAGGCACCTCTAGCTTTTTATTTTCATTGTAATGCACATTGTTTAAATTTGGTATTAGTAGATTGTGTGAAGTCCATCAGTGAAGCATCCTGTTTCTTTTCCCTTTTACAAAGGCTTTATGTATTTGTCTCCGGATCACATGTACACCAAAGATGGCTGGAAATCCAGAAGGAGATGTATCAGGGGCCCCCTAGAGAGCTACAGAGGCTGATAGAAACACGGTGGGCTTGCAGATATAAAGCTTGTAAGGTTCAAGACAGACTACCAGCAATCACTCGTCTTCTCAAGGAACTTTCTTTAGAGGGAGGTGGTGACCGTTGTGTTGATGCGAGGGGTTTGCTGGCTCAAAAAGATGAGAAATTTGTTACCCTTCTTGTAACATATACTCACATGTTTGGTGAAGTCTATTATTTATTAGAATCTCTGCAGTCCACTGAACTAAATTTAGGGACTGCAGTATCATTTGTAGATGCTCCTGTTGACACATTACAGAGCTTTAAGGTAAATGGTGCACTCTTTGATGAAATGTGGGAAGAGGCTACGTCCTTGAAAGAACAGTGTTCAGTCAGTGTTTCAACTCCAGCTCGCAAAGTCACACCAAGCACAAAGCTGAATGATTATATATTTACTCCAATCACTCAGAGAGGACAGGGTACAGATAAGGAGTGATTTCGTTCAGGATCATTTATTCCAGTTATTGAGGTTCTTCTGTCTGAGGTAAACCGACGCTTTTCTAAAGAAACTTGTGCTCTAATGTATGGGATACAAGCCCTGAATCCCAGTAGTCCCACATTCTGTGTTGAAGAGCGTGTTTTTCCATTTGCTGTGCAGTATAACTGCAACACAGATGACCTGAAATCTGAGATGAGGCAGCTTAAGAGAATGATTGAGAGGAAGAAATCTAAAGGGGAGAAAACACCCTCTAGTTTATTAGAACTTACTGTGTATCTTGAACCATACAGGTCTTTGATGAGTTTTACAAACTATGCAAAATTGCACTTGCACTACCTGTTAGCACTGCATCTTGTGAGCATAGTTTCTCTGTACTTAAATTGATTAAAACTCATTTAAGAACAAGAATGAGTGATGAACGTTTGGGTAATTTGGGTGTTTTAAGTGTAGAGTCAAGAAGGGCAAAGGCCATCAACCTTGATACTTTTGTTGATTTGTTTGCCAGACGACACAACAACAGGCGGATCAAACTCATCTAAGCATCTTTGCCATTTTGCCTCTGTAATTTTGTCCTAGGTCACAAACATCTATGTACAAAACACATAAGAATGTAAATAAATGCAAATGGTAAATAAATGTACATTTTAATGGTGAGAAGAGTCAGTGTGCTGATGTTCATTAAGGTTGTTTGACTAGATCAATCCTGTAGTCGCCATATAAATTGAGAGGAACAAGTCCTACTTAATGTTCAGATATGCCCAAAATGTTCCTCCCAATATATTTACTGGAAGCACACAATATCCACAATATTTGAATTATTTTTGCGATCCAAGAAGCCTTAGTTTAAATTCAACAATCCAATTTTTAAGGCCCCTGAAGTTAAATTTAAGTTTTTGGTTTTGTAGAATGAGGAGCAAAGTATTGAGATTTTGCTTTGAGTGCACTAGATTAATGCATCTACAATGTTCAAATTAAAAAAAAAGACCCCCTGGCTGAATTTGGTCCCCCACCCACACAACCAAGGCTGTAATCATGGATATAGCCTTTTCTAGATAGTGGCAGATAATTTAATTTTGTCTGTTTTTCTAGGAACACATCTGATCGGGAGTTCTGTGTGTAAGCTCAAACTGAGTCAATTCATGTTTTTGTCCACAGACTACATGGACTTTTGTAGTTATGCATAATTGACTTAATAACCTTTTGCCACCCTGCTATTTTTTCTGGCCACCCTGTGGCCACCCCTAAAAGAATTCTCTGTGGGCATCCCTGATCTAGGCAGACTTATGGAAGTGTCTGCTGACTAACACCCATACATCCACCTAACAGAGACTCCGCCCTGTTACGGGTAAATGTCTGAGCTTAACTTCGCTCATATCAGATAGAACTGAGCCAACAGGAAATCCTCACTTTCCTCATCGACTTAACACTCAGGATAATGAACCAGCTGACATAAACCTCTGTAGGACGTCTCACGTAGGCAGAGGAGAACTTCTACAGCAGAACTCGTCTGCTTCACTCGTGGCTAAAACCGGAACGAACCCCAACTCTACTCCGTCACTTCCCTCCCACCGTCACAGAGGCTCAGTCCTACACACCCACAACCCAGTCTTTACTACAGGGGCTTCAGCCCCCACAATGGGCTAGAAACGCCTCTGGTGTACACGCCATAGACTTTGCTGTAATGAAAGGAGCTTTAAAACTTAAATGCTTAAATTCCTTTACTAGACACAGAGATTCCTTCTGGTTCTGCATTCCCAGGGCAGTTTTCCAAAAAATGGGAGGTACTGACTTTGTACTACGATGTGACGATGATGTACGCAAACTACCTGCAAATGATCAGATTTCCACCAGCAAGTTCTCCTCTACTGGAAGTTATTGTTCTGCCATCATGTTACACCACACAATACACCCCTTTGGAACAACCGATGCATCCTATGGAATAGAAAATCAATGTTCTTAAGAACTCGGATGGAAAGGGAATCTGGTCTATCACCCACCTAATGGACGATACAGGTGAACTATTAAATGATCCAGATTCCTGTAATTAACTGAAATTTCACTGCACAATTCAAGAGAATAATAAAGTTAAAAGCAGTTCCCATTACTGTGAGAAGAATGATCCAACAAACCAGGGAGCGTTCTGATATTCCAGTAGAACTGAAGCCGCTCTGGATCAGCGGCGACACTTGGAACAGTTTGACTTCAATAACAGATTCATTGGAAACGGCTTAACAGCCACTATTACCCTTTCCACTTAAAAAGAAAGGACATTCTTAAGGACGATGATACAGAAACATCAGGAAAAGAAGGAAAAGATATTTGTCTCATCCACTTCTACCTACAACTAAAGAAGTGTCTTTAAAATCCTAAATGGAATATTTCCATCACACAACTTCCTACATGAGAAATTTAACTTGGAGAACAACTCATGTGGATTCTGTGAGACAGAAATGGAAACAACAGAACTTATTTTTCTACTGCAAACAAGCGTATGAATCTCGGACGTCTTTCAAAGTGGCTTCACTCAGAAAATATCCCAGCGCCCCTCTGAATATGTGCTGAGTCACTGCTGGAACATTAAAGGAGAAGAAGTTGGAATTTCTTGGGAATAACTTGATCTGCTGGCCAAACATTTTATTCATAGATGTAAATCTGCCAGAACTAAACCCACTTTAATGGTTGGAAGAATGAAGTGAAAATCTTCTCAGAATGTCTTTGTAGAAAATGAAAAGAAGCCAAAGACTTCTTTCCTGGATGGACTTGTTCATGTTACTAGGCTGAGACCCACCTGCTGTTTGTTCTTAATCCCCTTTCTGTTCTCCTTTATGTTATTCCTCTGAGTTCAAGAGCAGCCTTAACACATAGAACACGGATAACATGGATATAGTGGCTTTTCCCACATGTTTGTAGACATGTTGTAAAGCAATAAAGCTTTATTAAAAGCAGCTTGTTTTCTGGTTCCAGACAGTAAAGCATGTTGGAAAGAAGGTGAGAACGATGTTCTGTGCAGAACAACTCATGAAATGAACATAGAAGGAAGAACATCGTTACTTAGTTTGAACCAAAGAAAAAAATGATGCACTTTTGTCAATCTTTATATTTTAGGAGGAAAATTCCACATCCATAAAAGTACATTTCACAATCCAACAGCAGCATTTAAGCTGTTTCTGATTGAAGCTGATTTTTACTTTAAGTCTCTAAAACTGATTTCTAATCAGAAATGCAGATCAATAATTAATATTCATTCACAGCTTTTCAGCCAATAAACTCTCACAAATACTATTATTATATATAGAATATTATGAAGTCTGTCACACCAGTTTTTCTTTCATTTCTATTTCTATTTGTTTACTTTCTATACTTTATTTTATTTTCTACTTTATTTTTCCTCTTCATTCCGTTTCTTTCTTCATGTGCATCTTGTACAAACTGGACTGGATTTACTTTCACTGTCTGTTTATTGTTTGTCAGGTTTGAATGAAGCATAAAAACAATGAAGACACAAAGCCAATAATGTGAGACAGGTCCAGTTTCTCTGAACATCTGATGACGTTCAGCTTTAGTTTCACAGCAGTTCTCTCAGAGTTTCTGTCATACGTGTTGTTTTCTGCAGCCTGTCAGGATGTCTGATCACAGAGGAAGGCTGTGCTTCTCTGGCCTCAGCTCTGACCTCCAACCCCTCCCATCTGAGAGAGCTGGACCTGAGATACAACCATCCAGGAGACTCAGGAGTGAAGCTGCTGATGGCTGCACTGAAGGATCCACACAGACTCAGGTATGGAGAGGCTGCTGCAGCCACACAATGTCTGATAGAGGAGGAAGATCTGCAGACATTTTCTCTGTCCTTCACTCAGTCCTGCTTCATGCTGGATATGAGTGTTATATGAACCATCACACATGTAGGAGCCTTTTTCCTTTGCTCACAGCAGATATGTGAGTAGGAGAGTCTCCAAGGAGAACATCTGCAGGAACAACAGTGATAACTGTCTGTTGCTCAGAGTTTCTTCAGTCTGGAAACATCTCTGCAGGTTAAAGGGACATTCTGTCATAGAAACATCTTTTCTGTCCTCTGACCCTGGATCAGACACAGAGATGCTCCAGGAAATGTTAGCTTAGCTTAGCACAGATATTTATAAAAGCATGTCAACAGTCATGTTCTTGTAAAGTTCTCTTTAGAAATCAGTCCATATGGAAATGTGCACGTGTTGATCAGACCTGTATTCCTACCTCTGTATAGATACATTTAAACACATGATGGATGAAAAGCTTCCCATGAATGATGATGCTCAGTGATTCTCCCACTTACTGGAGGCTCCTGATGCTGAATCACAGCAACAGACCCACAACATTAATTTAGATGAGACACATATAGAGCAGGAAGTATTCTGGTCCCTGAAGACTCGTTCCCTCTAGATTCTTTCATTCATGTCGTCTTCTGTTGGTGCCGCTGCTCCGTGCAACGTCACACATGAGTGTCGTTGCAGTTTTTATCAGTTTCCTTCAATCAGCTGCACACAGCTGATCACAATGATGGAGACAGTCAGTGGAGCCCCTCCCCCTGATCTGATCTGAAAAGAGGAGTTAGACAGGAAAACACAAGTTCTTTACTTCTTCATGCTCCTGAAGTCTGGCTTAGTGTTTGATGATCTGGACTCATAATGAGGACATGAATGAAAATGACTGAGAGAGTCACTGGATTTCTGTCCAGACTTTGTCACTTTACACTCAATATTCACTCAGCAGTCACATGACTTAAATGTAGGTTGTTTTACCAGAAAATGCAGCGTCATGCTAAAGATTTCAGACCTGCCGGTGGACTGGATTCCTGTGGGACTGGATCAGGAGTCTTCCTGTATCAGTGCTGCTGATCAGTGGTGTAAATAGATGATAAGGACCTACTGGAGCCACTAGGAGGCGGAGTAGAGCCCTACTGTCCCGTAGGAATGGACTGATAACCACTGATAATGCTGCTTCAGTCATGTGATAACGGCTGGATCGGGTGCTGGAGGAGGTGATGGAGATGGCAGTGTGTGTGTGTGTTGTGATGAAGATGATAATGTTACATCAGGTTTCCTGGTTAACGTGAAAGGACTCAGTATGTTCACAGCTGATGTTGAGGAAAGATGAGACAGACTTTCCTGAATCCTGTCACATCCTGTATTTCAGCAGCTGCAGCTCCATGTCTGACCACCAGAGGCAGTCTAACCTCTCCTCTTCACTCAGGACTTTAGAGCTTTGATGGTCCCATGCTGCTGATTCAGTAATTACTAATTCAATCATCCATCAGATGATCAATCAGCTTCAATAACAGTGTAGATGTTGGAGTCAGTAGAAGCTGGTGATGTGGCTGCACTTCAAACTGGAAATGAATCAGCAGACTGGATCAGATGTGGAAGAAGTGTGGTGAGTTGATGCTGCTGATCCCTCTGATTTGTTCCTGCTTTAGAAAGAAATGTGTTTGTGTCCACACAGCAGCAGGATCTGCAGGAATAATGTGAGGGAACAAATCCTCAGTGTGATGATGAAGCAGCTGTTAGTGGTCAGTAGGAAACAAGCCGTCACAGCTCCAAACACACACATCATGGCCTCAAACAGAGTCTCTGACAGTCATTTAGCTTCATGTGCAGGAAAAGAACCACTTTAACATTTCCCAGCTGAGCCACAACAACGAATCTGAGCCAATCTGCTCTGCAGAGGAGATTATTGTCAGAAGCTGATCAATAAGACTTCAGGGCAGAAAGAAGATGCAGCTCTTGGTTAGATCAGGAGTTTCTGCAGAGTTCTTCATCTGTGAAGAGATGAAAAGGAGAAGATGGTTGAAAGAAGAAACTGGGACTTCCACAAAGCAGTTTTGTTGGTGTGGGTGTGGACCAATCAGCTTCCTGATTCTGCTCCTTCTAGTCTGGAGATGCTCCAATCAGGTGGACGTGTCCAGATGTTGGACTGGTCCTTTCTCAGTGTAGAACAAAGTGTGTATGAGAGCCATGTAATGTCCATGTTAGCATGCTCTGACCCCCTCCTCCTTTCAGGGTGGAGCCTGCTGGAGAACCATGGTTGAGACCAGAAGGTGTGAGGAAGTGTAAGTGTGTTTTTCATTGGATTCAACACATTCAACCATCTTCACACTGTTCCATCACTCATTCATCAGTCAGCATCAAAGTGTCAATAGATCAATAACTGCAGCTGGATTGTGTTTGTTCTCTCCATCAGATTCCTGTCCACTCACCATCCACATGGACACAGTGGACAGAAACCTCAAACTGTCTGACAACAACAGGAAGGTGACATTTGTGGAGGAGCTTCAGTCATATCCTGATCATCCAGACAGATTTAAATGGCCTCAGCTGCTGTGTGAAAATGTTCTGACTGGTCGCTGCTACTGGGAGGTCGAGTGGAGAGGAGTCGTTTCTATATCAGTGAGTTACAGAGAAATCAAAAGGAGAGGAGACAGAGACTGTTTGTTTGGATTCAATGATCAGTCCTGGAGTCTGAGATGCTCTGATGATGAAGGTTACTCTGCCTGGCACAATAACATAAAAACACCCATCTCCTCCTCCTCCTCCTCTGTCTCTAACAGAGTAGCAGTGTATGTGGACCGTCCTGCTGGCTCTCTGTCCTTCTACAGAGTCTCCTCTGACTCACTGATCCACCTCCACACCTTCATCACCACATTCACTCATCTTCTCTATGCTGGATTTGGGGTCTTTAGTTCCAGGTCTGGTTCCTGGTCTGGTTCCTGGGTGTGTGTGTGTTGAGTGTAAAGAGTGTGATGGTAGCAGAGAAACTCTGACTGGTGAACAGATAGTTCAGTCTGTACATGTCTGTCTCTTTCACTCAGAAACATCTTTTCAGATTCATGGATTCAATCAGTTTGTGTGTGAAACTCTTCTAAATGATTCCTTGGAAACTTCTTCCTCTTCCAGTCCTTTAAAGATGGAAGCTGTGCTTCTTCCAGGATCCACATGTTGTTTCCAGTCAAAGCTTCACACTGAATATCAGGATGTTGTGTTCACTTCATGTCAGCTGCAGTTAGTTCCACTTCATGATGCTGGAAATGAAAATCCTCCCAGTGTTTCACTCTTAGTTTCTTTGCTTCATTCTGTCTTTATTTGGACTTTCTCACATTTTCACATGTTGAATTAAAGATTCATTTTCACATCACAAATTTCATGTTTTGCTTCATTTTTCACCACAAATGTTTGATTTTCTACTTAAAATGTAGAATTTAAAGAATTTTCATTCAAACTTTCACGTATAAATTTTATCTTTATTTTCATTCAGATTATTTTAGACTTTTTGTGAAAATATTTGATGTTTAATGAAAAATAAATACGTAATTTCTCTTTAATTTCTATTCATGTGGTTTTGATATTTTATCTCAAATTTTACTTTTTTTTATTCTTTATTTTTATTTTATTTTATTCTAGTAACTCATTTTATTTTAGACGTTTTAATCTTTTTCCTCGTGTTTAACTTTTTTGTTCCATTTAATAAATCATAAAAAAATTCTCTGTTGTCAATGTTTTTCTTTGTGATGATGATGACGATAATGAAGAATAAGATCAATAAACCAGGTTGTTTAGTTTTTATAATAAAGAACAAATATAAAGCTGTTCTGACTTTATCAAATGTAGAAAAATGAAAGCAGAAGTAAAATATAAGAAGAATAAAAATAAATGAAGCACCATAATGAGAACATGCTAGAACAATTATTATTGTAAAATATTAGAGGAAAATAGAAGCAACATAAAAGAGATTAGGAAAATATTAAATGGTATTATTAACTATGGGTCTAAGGAAACATCATTTTCTGATTATTTTACTCAAAATGGTAAAAAACGAGCAACATAAACACAAGCAGCAGCTTTAATGAGTTCTTTGTTACCGTTGGACCAAAGCTGCAGAGAAATGAATAAAAGATGACTGGTGAACACAATCACATTGTTTGGACCTTGTTTGTTGAGTCCCCCAGGGGTCCGTGTTGGGCCCAAAGCTCTTTATTCTCTACATAAATGATATGTGGAAAGTCTCAGATACATGAAACTAATCCTGTTTGCAGATGATAGCAGTATTTTATGTCCTGGAGAAGACTTGCAGCAGGTTCTGGAACAATCCCACAGGAAATGAAGGAAGTAAAAAGATGGTTTGATAGAAATAAATTAGCAGTGAATTGAAATAAAACAAAGATGATGTTGTTTGGAAGCTGTGGTACAGATGCTGGGAGACAAGTGAAAATAGAGGATGTAATAAGTGAAAGGGTTTATGATTATAAATTTCTTGGTGTGATTATCAACCACAGAAAATGCTGGAAGTCACATATTAAGTTTGTTCAGACAAAAATAGCAGTTCTGACCAAATTTAAACGTTTCTCGGATCAAAAGTCACTTTATATTCTGTAGGGGAGAGTGGGGTCATTTGTGCCAAAGGGCAAACAGTGCCCCCCACCCTGTTATCTAGAAAACCATGGAAGAAACTGGTCATGTGACCACATATTTTTCTAGCGGCATCCATTTCACTCATCCTCCAAAGAAGGGAGACACATGGCTTGAGAGGGAAGCACATTTAATTTCAACAAACAACTTTTTACCCTCCAGAGTCAAATTTTTACAATGAAGGTTTTTTGATTGCTGTGTTTGAACAATTATAGACAACTCTGAAAATAGTTCACACACATTTTAGCACTTTAGTAAGCGACACCGTGAGTCTATACAGTTAGCATGATGCTAGCTCAAAACATCTGGGGGATGCATTTTTTTCAAAATGGTGGGCAGACAGACACGGTTTCAGCTCCTCTTTTTGAGAATAAAGTAGAAATGTAGAGAATAAAGTAGAAATGATGAGAATAAATTAGAAATGTTGAGAATAAATTAGAAATGTTGAGAATAAAGTAGAAATGTGGAGAATAAAGTAGAAATGATAAGAATAAAGTAGAAATGTGAAGAATAAAGTAGAAATGTGGAGAATAAAGTAGAAAAGTGGAGAATAAAGTAGAAATGTCGAGAATAAAGTAGACAAGTGGAGAATAAAGTAGAAATGTGGAGAATAAAGTAGAAATGTGGAGAATAAAGTAGACAAGTGGAGAAAAAAGTAGAAATGTGGAGAATAAAGTAGAAAAGTGGAGAATAAAGTAGAAATGGTGAGAATAAAGTAGACAAGTGGAGAATAAAGTAGAAAAGTGGAGAATAAAGTAGAAATGTGGAGAATAAAGTAGAAATGTAGAGAATAAAGTAGAAATGTGGATAAAGTAGAAATGTGGAGAATAAAGTAGAAAAGTGGATAATAAAGTAGAAATGTGGAGAATAAAATAGAAATGTGGAGAATAAAGTAGAAATGTGGAGAATAAAGTAGAAATGTGGAGAATAAAGTAGACATGTGAATAAAGTAGAAATGTGAAGGATAAAGTAGAAATGTGGAGAATAAAGTAGAAACATGGAGAATAAAGTAGTAATGTGTAGAATAAAGTAGAAATGTGTAGAATAAAGGAGAAATGTGGAGAATGAAGTAGAAATGTGGAGAATAAAGTAGACATGTGAATAAAGTAGAAATGTGAAGAATAAAGTAGAAATGTGGATAATAAAGTAGAAAAGTGGAGAAGAAAGTAGAAATGTGGAGAATAAAGTAGAAATGTGGAGAATAAAGTAGACATGTGAATAAAGTAGAAATGTGAAGAATAAAGTAGAAATGTGGATAAGAAAGTAGATAAGTGGATAATAAAGTAGAAATGTGGAGAATAAAGTAGACATGTGAATAAAGTAGAAATGTGGAGAATAAAGTAGAAAAGTGGATAATGAAGTAGAAATGTGGAGAATAAAGTAGAAAAGTGGATAATAAAGTAGAAACGTGTAGAATAAAGTAGAAATGTGTAGAATAAAGTAGAAATGTGGAGAATGAAGTAGAAATGTGTGGAATAAAGTAGAAACATGGAGAATAAAGTAGAAACGTGTTGAATAAAGTAGAAATGTGTAGGATAAAGTAGAAATGAGGAGAATAAAGTAGAAATGTGGAGAATTAAGTAGAAATGTGGAGGATAAAGTAGAAATGAGGAGAATAAAGTAGAAATGTGAAGAATAAAATAGAAATATGGAGAATAAAGTAGATATGTGAATAAAGTAGAAATGTGGAGAATAAAGTAGAAATGTGAATGAAGTAGAAATGTAGAGAATAAAGTAGAAATGAGGAGAATAAAGTAAAATGAGAATAAATTAGAAATGTTGAGAATAAAGTAGAAATGTGAATAAAGTAGAAATGTGGGGAATAAAGCAGAAATGTGGACAATAAAGTAGAAATTTAGAGAATAAAGTAGTAATGTGGAGAATAAAGTAGAAATGTGAATAAAGTAGAAATGTGGAGAATAAAGTAGAAATGAGGAGAATAAAGTAGAAATGAGAATAAATTAGAAATGTTGAGAATAAAGTAGAAATGTGGAGAATAAAGTAGAAATGTGAATAAAGTAGAAATGTGGAGAATAAAGTAGAAATGTGGAGAATAAAGTAGAAATGTGGAGAATAAAGTAGAAATGTGAATAAAGTAGAAATGTGGAGAATAAAGTAGAAATGAGGAGAATAAAGTCGACAAGTGGAGAATAAAGTAGAAAAGTGGAGAATAAAGTAGAAATGTGGAGAATGAAGTAGAAATGCAGAGAATAAAGTAGAAATGTGGAGAATAAAGTAGAAAAGTGGATAATGAAGTAGAAATGTGGAGAATAAAGTAGACATGTGAATAAAGTAGAAATGTGAAGGATAAAGTAGAAATGTGAAGGATAAAGTAGAAATGTGTAGAATAAAATAGAAACATGGAGAATAAAGTAGAAATGTGTAGAATAAAGTAGAAATGTGTAGAATAAAGGTGAAATGTGGAGAATGAAGTAGAAATGTGGAGAATAAAGTAGACATGTGAATAAAGTAGAAATGTGAAGAATAAAGTAGAAATGTGGATAATAAAGTAGAAAAGTGGAGAATGAAGTAGAAAGGTGGAGAATAAAGTAGACATGTGAATAAAGTAGAAATGCGAAGAATAAAGTAGAAAAGTGGTTAATAAAGTAGAAAAGTGAAGAATAAAGTAGAAATGTGGAGAATAAAGTAGAAAAGTGGATAATAAAGTAGAAACGTGTAGAATAAAGTAGAAATGTGTAGAATAAAGTAGAAATGTGGAGAATGAAGTAGAAATGTGTGGAATAAAGTAGAAATGTGGATAAAGTAGAAATGTGGAAAATAAAGTAGAAATGTGAATAAAGTAAAAAGAAATAAAGACAGAGGACGACCACATGCCAGATACAACGTGTGTGAGCAGCTTCTTGATGTGAAAGTGAGCCACAGTTGAGTTTTATTAAAGCCTCATCGTATCTCTTTATTGTGATTTATCTCGTTGTGAACAGGTTTAAACTGTGGAAATGACATGAACTATATCAGGTATCGTTAGCTAAACACACGCCATTGTTTCAAACTTGATTAGCTATCGAAGATTACCTTAAGTCAACCTCACGTAACTTGTTTATGATATTTTTGATAGTATCATAAGCCGCAAGACTGGACCTTGTAAAATGTGGATCTCCGTGATGGACTTTCTTGGAGGTCGGGGTTTACCAGAAGAAGCTCTGGCACTAATGGAGGAGCAGAAGGTGTGTTATGGCAGCGTGGTAACTGCCTTGTATACTAACCAGGTATATTCATTTACCTTCTTTCAGGAAAGTGTATCCAAAATAATCAAGATTATTATTTTAGCCGTCTCAAATTTAAAGTCCATACTTTTTAAGAATCTCCAGATTATTTAAATATTATTTTCAGCCACATATCTTGATGTTGGAAAGTCCTGATTTAAGACTTTAATTTTATGATAATAGTGTGAAGATACCAGTGATAGTCTCCACATGGGATGAAAATTAGAGCTTGAAAGGACAAACCAGTGTGTCAGAGAGCAAAAAGTCTTTCCTTACACTTTATAAGCTGACTTTTCTAAATGTACTTATATGTTAGTCAAAGTAAAATTCACTAGAATTTCACTTTAAGGAAATACATTTTTTCTGCTTATATTTTGAATTTACTAATCCACCAAGAAGTGAAAAGTATTTGAGCAGAGATTGACTGCATTCATATATAAATATGAGTTTTTATGCTGTACATATCACAAATAAAAAGCAAACACTTCTTCATAATTATTAGCAGACTTAGTGATATTTGATTGCCAGAGTTTCCCCATGAATTGTTCCTTCCTGAATTTAAGGAAGGAAATCTCTTTTTAATAAAAGCAGCCTTAGAATTGTAGATTCCTATTAGAGAGATTTGAGATGGATGTGAGCAGTAGAAATGTTTGTTTCCATTTTGGGTAAATCATGAAGTTAAATGATTAGTTGATTTACCACATAGATCAATTAGTCATATTCATTTAGCTGTTCATGTACCTTCTACTGTTTCCATATCATGTTGTGTCTATCGTGACCACAGCGAAGCCTTTACACATTTACAGTAGCATGAAAAAAAGGTGAACCCCATGAATAAGACAGAAAGTCTAGAGCTTTTCTAAAATATGGTTTCTATCAAATTTATTCTTTGAGAAAATGAAAATTACATCAGGAAAAAAATGATATCTGATCCTAAAATGGGGGAGCAGGAAAAAGAAAGACATCTGCAGCTGATGAGTCCAAGTATGTCAAACTTCAGCTGGAACAATAACGACATTTTTATTGTTCAGTTTACCGTTCAGGTGATGGCATGGTGCTAAAACACTGAATATTTTCCTCTTCAGCTATTTGTTGACCTCCCTGTCTGCTGTGCTTGTTTTCTAGAATAACAAATAAGATTCAAAAGTTTTGTACATTAAATTATTCGTCTCATTCAAGATATTCCTTTGCTTTCCAGATTGACATGGATGTCATTCAGCTTATGGATGATTCAGCTTTGGCCAACTATGTTCCCTCATACGGAGACAGAATCACTTTTACATTTTTACAAAAAGCAGTTTCAAAACAAAAATTGGGTCTTTTTGAAAAACTGGGTGAGAAAATGAAGTTAAGAAAAGAAAAGAGACAAAGTGAAGAGGAGCCGGAAACTTCACAACCACAATCCAGACGAAAACTAAACACACGGACAATTGAAATCGGCTGGATACACAAGAAGAAACATGAAACTAAGCAAGTCAGGACAAAACAAGGAGGTGGCACAAGAAAGGTTGTTATGGACATCAGTGCTGGAGATGATGAGGTTCTGAAAGAGGGAAGAATCTTTTTTTCCCAAATGGTACTTGGAGTAAAGGTCATGAACCTGACTTCAGATTTGATGTTTGGGACTTTAAACAAAACATCTTTTCTGATGGCGTCTCAATTGGCACAATTTATGACCCTGTTAAACTTCCCAAGCTGCGTTTCTACGTTGCCACTCAGCCAAAAGCAGTCAGTGAAGATTCCTCTACAAGTCAGTCAGAAGGCAAGATGGTTCCAGCTTTGAGGGTCCAGATGAGATGATTGAAGTTTCTGACACCCAGTCCCTGTCTCACGTGTCTATTTACTCAGATCAAGACCAGGAACAGGTTGCCACAGTCCGCTCAAATATTACAAACCACACCGTCTGTCATGGTTCGTCTGATAACGATCAGGACTTCCCAGCTTCCCTGAACGCACCCTTTTTTCCCCACACTGATTGCTAATGCGCTTCACCTGTACGGCGCCCTTTAAATACTTGCCTGTGACAGCTTCTCTCCGCCATATCGTCTTGGTTCTTCCCTGCACGCATCCAGCCGTTGTTCTACCTGTTTACCTACCTACCTACCTGCCAGCCTGCCTATTGTTGACCTTGTTTTTGGACCTGGATCCCCGTCTCAGCCTGCCCCCTGACTGGTAACTCTGTCTGATTATTGGATTTCTGGATTACTGACCTCTGGACTGATTCTGGATCACAAACTTATCTTCTCTGCCCAGACGCACCCGCTTCTGTGGGTTGGAGACCCTGACCCCCGCCAGTTATTCCTCCACTAACCTGTTCTCTATCCAGCAGTTGTCTAACCACACCAGCGGTCTCCCGTCTGGCCTTTCCGGTCCTGCCAGTTTACTCTCACCAACTACACTACAGCACCCGGTACGTGAATCTATAATATCCTGCATCGTTGTCATGGACTCCCTGCCTTCTAACACCTGTTCTCACACCCCCCACAGAAGAGCTGACCAAGCGAGACCGGATAGAACATCATTACATATTCTCATTGTTCAAATAAACCATTTTTACCTTTCTCTGGAATATTGATTTATTTGAGTCCAATCTCCCGGGTTGTGACACCGTCATATCTGATCTCCCAGTTGCTTCAGAGATCCATTTGATCTTACCAGAGATTTCACAGGGATACAATTTTTCTTCCAGACCAAATAACCCTTAGAGAAGAACTTCATGATAACTCTGACCCTGAAATTGTCTTTGGTCCAAACTGAGGGGCTGAGTTTGAGCCAGATGACACACTTATTTATCAGCCTGATACACCTGTTCACACTCCTCACACAAAGGTGATTTTCTGATCCAGACATTTTGACCAGTCCACTGGAGGTGAGGCGATTACTCCCAGATAACACTGAGGAAGCTGGTAGTGGGTCAGGCTGCTTTTTGGCATGAATTCTACGATCGCTGCACACTGGGGACAACAATGAAAGTATCTTCATCAGACATGATTTCAAGGCTGATACCTGGAAAGCCACTGGCAGAATTCTCCTTAGAGGACACCAAGATTACCACCATCTTCCCATTAAGCTCCTCCCCCCTTTTTGGAGGAGATGTTTTTGGAGAAGTTTACAGTGACTTGACAAGAGGCCTTTCTTCAGTTTGTAAGCAACCAAGAGCAAGAGATCCTTCGGCATGCTTTACAAGATTTCTCCTCTGTCCAACCTGATGAGCTTCTGGAGGTCCTCGACAATGATGCTACAGAAGAAGGTCTCAGCAGACACCCTTAAGACATTGTAATAGAAATTTCCCACAAGGAGCTTGTGCAGAAGCCAATGTTTGTTGTTGCTGCTGGAAGGACATCACAAAACCTTGGATCAATCTAAATGATGAACAGCTGACAATGATGTATGCAAACCTTAAAGCGACATCTAAGAAGGTGTTAAAGATGTTGAGATTCCCAGCAGATTTGACAGCAAAGCAAAAAGAGCTTGAACATCATCTTAGAAGACATATTGGAGAACTTGATGAAGAAAAACTTGGGAGGTTTTTGAGATTCTGCACAGGGTCAGATTTGATTGTGTCAGACAGCGTAACTGTGGAGTTTATAGTCATGTCTGATTTCACTAGACGGCCAATTGGTGGCACCTGTGGAAAGTTTCTGCAGCTACCTGACTGCTACGAACGTTTCCCAGACTTCCGTGCTGAGTTCAATGACATCCTTGAGAGCAATGTTTAGGTGATGGACATTATCTAGGACACAGTATGTTGCTTCATAGCCATGGCTGTAGCCATATTGTTGGCAGGCCAGGGTTTCTAAAGCAATGACAAGGACCAGTTTTTCTTAAGTGATATATTTCTCTTACTAAGCTACATGGAACCTTTAGATGAAGCTTGTTCAAAGCGTTCACTAAGTTCACTAAGCTGTAGGATGTTATCATTTGCTCTGTGAAACACAGAAAACATGTTAATGTCATACAACGTGTCATGCATGGTGGAGGGTTTTTGGTTCTGGAAATGCTGTGATTGCCCACAATTAGGGAGAATTCTCTAAACGGAAAGTCTTGTTCTTTGCAGAGAGGATGGAGCTCATAACTTTGCTTTCTTTTAAATAGCCCACCCTGGCCTAGTCCTGTTATCACACTGTTTCAATTCAATTCAATTCAATTCAAGTATTTATTGTCATTGTCACAAAATAACAACGAAATTACGTTTGGAGCATCCACATGTAGTTGATAAAGTGCAAAAAAAATTGGTAAGTGCTAGCCCAGTGTAATAAATAACCCCAATATAACCCGGGTGTAAACATTAGCACAGTTAGCACAGTATGACATCAGTACAGCATATTGGCAGCAGCAACAGGGCGATGATAAAGTGCATTGGAGAGCGGGGACATTCAGGCAGATACAGTACATGAAGATAGTGACATTATGCAGCAATGCAAAACCAGTTCAGTGCTATTGATCGGTGGGTGTGGTTATTGTCCATGGGAGGGTGGCAGAAAGGGGAGGGGGACAGTGTTCAGAAGTCTTACAGCTTGAGGGTACAGGCTGTTGGCCAGTCTGGATGTTCTGGCCTTTATGGCCCTGTACCTTCTCCCTGAGGGCAGCAGGTGGAAGAGGTGATGAGCTGGGTGGTACTGGTCCCGCAGGATGTTGCGCACTCTTCTCAGACAGCGAGTGGGGTAGATGGTGCTAATCTCTGGGAGAGCCATCCCGATGACCTTCCCCGCTGTTTTCACCACCTGCTGAAGTGCCTGCTGGTCAGCCTTAGTGCAGCTGGAGAACCACACTAAAAACCCATATGTCAGCACACTACTGATGGCACAGTTGTAAAAGTTCACCATCAGGCATCTGGGGATACGAGCGCTCCTCAGCTTCCTCAGGTAATAGAGGCGTTGTTGGGCTTTTCCCACAGCTGAGGCGATGTGAGTACCCCAGGACAGGTCCTCAGTCACTGTCACCCCCAGAAACTTAAAACTGCTCACCCTCTCCACCACGTCAGTGCCAATGAAGAGAGGTTGGTGGTTGTTTCGTCCTTTCTTTCGGAAATCCACGACTATCTCTTTGGTCTTCTTGATATTTAGGGCCAAGTTGTTGTTATGGCACCAAGACACCAGATGTTGCACCTCAGTCCTGTAGTATGTCTCATTGTCCTTGGTGATAAGTCCGAGCACTGTGGTGTCATCGGCAAACTTAACAATGAGGTTGGACGAGGAGGTGGCAGAACAGTCGTGGGTGAACAGAGTGTAGAGCAGGGGGCTCAAAACACACCCTTGGGGGGCCCCGGTGTTGATGACAAGGGTGGAGAAGGTGTTATTACCCACTCTAACACTCTGCGTGCGATTAGTTAAGAAGTCCACAATCCAATTGCACAGGGTGGTATTGAGTCCCAGCTGATGGAGTTTGGACCGCAGTTTAAACGGCCGGATGGTATTAAAAGCCGAACTGTAGTCTACAAAGAGGAGCCGTGCATAGCTGTTCCTATTCTCCAGGTGCTCCAGTACCGTGTGCAGCACCGTAGCGATGGCATCCTCAGTTGAGCGGTTCTCTCTGTAGGCGAATTGGTGTGGATCCAGTAATGGTGATATAACGGCTTTTATGTGCTTGATAACCAATCTCTCCAGGCATTTGGCAGGAATAGAGGTGAGTGCCACAGGTCTGTAATCATTAAGACATGTGATGTTTGGCTGTTTCGGGAGGGGAACGATTGTGGCAGCCTTGAAGCAGGCTGGGACCAGAGCGCAGGACAGTGAAGTGTTGTAGATGGAGGTGAACACATCTGCCAGCTCCGCAGCACAGTCTTTGAGTACACGGCCCAGCACTCCGTCTGGTCCGGCTGCTTTCCTGATGTTAATGCCTTGGAAGACACGTCTCACCTCGTGTGTGCTCAGGACCGGAGCAGGATCTGTGGAGGGGAGAGGGGGAAGGGCAGGGTCAGCATTGTCCCTGTCGAAACGGGCATAGAAGCGGTTTAAGTCCTCAGCCAAGGTGGGACAGTCAGCTGAGGGTGACGGTGGTTTCCTCCCATAGTCCGTAATGGCCCTGATGCCCTCCCAGACCTGCCTAGAGTCTGTGGCGTTGTCAAATCTGGCCTCAATGCGCCTCTTGTGTTGTTGTTTGGCAGCATTGATGCCTCTCCTCAGGTCAGCCCTGGCAGCGCTGTACGCCCCCTGGTCCCCAGAGGTAAAAGCTAAATTCCTTTTCCGGATAAGTTGTTGTACTCCATGTGTCATCCAGGGTGGTGTGTTGGGAAATACACGGTATTGTTTCCAGAATGTAACTTGGTCCACACAGAAGCCGATATAGGCCAGAACAGTGGAGGTGTAATTATCCAGTGCATCACGATTATCGGTGCCCTGTTCTCTGAATACATCCCACTCCGTGCATTGGAAACAATCTTGGAGCAAAGGAATTGCGTCCTCTGGCCATATTCTCACTGTGCTGACTGTGGTCCCCGTGCTCTTGATCTTTGGTGTGTACCGTGGGTGTAGCAGGAGAGAAAGGTGGTCTGAAAGACCCAGGTGGGGATAGGCCTGGGCTTTGTATGCATCTGCTACATTAGTATACACCTGGTCCAAAGTTCTATCTCCTCTAGTAGCACACTTCACATTTCGATGGAATTTGTGAAGTACTGATTTCAGATCTGCGTGATTAAAGTCCCCAGCTGCGATAAAAACACTGTCTGGGTGTGCTACTAGGCTGTTGTTAATACTACTGCTCACTTGTGCTAGCGCTAGCTTAGTATTAGCGTCCGGTGGTATGTAAACAGCACCAATGTAAACAGCAGAGAATTCGCGTGGGAGATAGATTGGCCGACACTTTAACAGCAACAATTCTGCATCTGGGCTACACAGTTCATTCATTACCGTCACGTTAGTGCACCAGCAGTTGTTGATGTAAATGCATAGTCCTCCGCCCGTCTTCTTACCAGAGTCCGCGGTCCTGTCGGCTCGGTAGGCGGTGCGACCAGCCAACTCTATGGCCGTGTCCGGAACGGAGCCGTCTAGCCAGGTCTCACAAAAAATCATGCAGCAACAGTTTTTGATGGCCCTCCGCGTGTTCATTAGCAGCCGAATCTCGTCCAGTTTGTTCCGGATAGACCGTACGTTTGAGAGAAAGATGGTCGGTTGCGGTGGTTTAAACGGGCTAGCCTTTAGCCTAGCCCACAGGCCCCCCCGCTTGCCTCTCTTTCGACTCCGCTCACAGAGTCTCCTCCTCCGGCCTTCAGCTGCGGGTGTCCCGGGAGGCGATCTGGTGATCTCCGGAGGGATTAAAAACTCGGCTGGCAGGTGATGTACTCCGCTGTTTAGTTGTAGGAGATCACTTCTGCTGTACTGAAATGTCCCAAAACTGTACGAGATAATGCACAGCACCACCAATAAAGTGCAAAAACTACGGTGGTAGCAGGAGCTCCAGGCCGCTGCGTCTGTGCGCGCCGCCATTGCCTAAAAGATTTAGACTTTATTTTGTAAAATAGAACTGCATTAATGGCTCCAGATAGCAGTGCGTCCATTTTCCTTGGCAGTTAAAGGTAAAACTGTCATGCAGGAGAGTTTCATCTGACATTTTTACCTTTAAAGGTTGTTCATTTCTTTATTTGTACATTTCTACAAAGAGAAGATGTGAATGGCATAGTTAAGTTTAAAAAGGAGCTATTTACTTAAAAACTGTGGCCAAAGACTGAATGCTGCTTGTCTTCAGGTCTCCTGGATTCACACTGCACACTAAGTGAAATGGAGAAACAAATTGTGTGTGAAATTCTTACAACTTAACATGCACAGGCATTTACAAATGAGGTAGTAAGCAAAGTTGTTCCATTTGGCGGCTGAGGAGGAAACAACCTGCAGTTTAAGAAATCTCAGTCTTCCAACAGTCTTGCAAGACAAACTGTTTTTGTGAATGTTCAGTTCATTTTTTCATAAATATGTTAACAGTAATGATGGGTATTTTTCTATCATAAAATAAGACACAAAGAACTCAGAGTGAAGTCAGCTTCATCGCGATGGGGAGAGACTCTGGTTCAGCACTCAGAGAGTGTCTGGTGTCAACTCCGAAGTCTCAACCCCAGTGCCCCCTTTTTATTGAGCAGCTATCACACTTCAGAAGAGCAAGCAAAGTTCTCGCAAACTTCAAACAGGGAAGCACATTAGCATACAACACTTTATGACCCTTTTCACACAGAGCTGTGACCACCACATCCTGTCCTCTGCAGGGTGGGTGAGACAACAAATCATTACCCATCCTTAAGGGAGAAAGTTTAAACTGTTAACTTTAAACTGTCAACTTTGCTTACTCTAACATTTCCCTCCTGTTTGACATTTAAAGTTATCAGTTCCAAGCATAAACCAAACATAAATCAAAAACATAAATCAAAAATATGTGAAGAAATGCAAATATAAAACGAAGTCCACTTTTCAAAGCATCAGACTGTATCACTTGTCTTCACATTTTTAATACAGGCATCATAACAGTGAACATTACAGACCTGTGTCTGTAGCATCAACTGGGAGTGGAGCATACTCCCGTGACAACATAAGTTGTTGCGCATAAGCATGTGAAATTGCTCGAGAAATCATGGATTTAAGACATGGAATCACACAAGCAATCAGAATGCAAAACAGAATCAATACTGATAGGAATGGAGCACACACCGTTAATATCACAGTCCACCATGGTCCACTAGTAAGCCATGACCAGAAACCCCACTCAGGGGGTGGCACACGATCTGCAGCCATACTGTCCCTGAGATTCTGCAGGCCAGCCATTGCCTGGGCCACATCTCCATTAACGTCATCAGGAATATAGGTACAGCAGGTGGTATTTCACCCTGAGGAAAGCGGCCTCTGCCGGCCACAAAGATATTGAGGTGAGAGATGTTAAACTGTGTCTTGCGGCAGTCACATCCCCCAAACGGTACGGGTTGTACCCTCTGCTTGTGAGATAAGCAAAACATATGGCATCACAGTAGGTCATGGCTCGTGCATAAAGGTCAGGTTGGCTGGATGACTTTGGTATGACTGAGCAAACATAGCAGTCGGTCTGGTTCTTCAAGTCGGCCAACATTTTGGCATACGCATACCAGAGGTTGACGTCCTGTAGCTCCAAGGGGTTATGGTCTTTCCACAGGTGTGCATGATGGTGCACATACCTCTTGATCATTGTTTCCGGTAGCGGTGCAGGGTAGAACCATCTGTAGATTGTTGGCCACAGCAAGAATAATGCAAAGGACAAGGTGGTGAGACATGCTACAGTCACAGCGCACGCGTAGGTCCAGCAGCAGTGACACCTTGGTCTACGTCTCTGCTCCAGATCCTCCATTTGTGCTGGTTTCTGAGTTAAAGGTGCTGCTTAAGGTGAAATGGGATCCGTTGGTTTCTTCACTGGCGTTGATACGAATTATCACTAAAAGATAATCCCCATTTGTAGCCAGAGGCTGTGGGTTTTAATTACAGCCCTCCTTCCCCCACTCACAGCAGCCTTACTTTGCACTCAGAAGTTTGCAGTGACTGAGATGTATCCAGCTGGGTCTTTCCGCTATCTTGACTGCCGTAGGCGTTGTCAGCAGCACTTGGTAGGGCCCCTCCCACCGTGGGCTGGACCAGGTTTTGCGCTTGATGACTTTAATGAAGACCCAGTCTCCTGGTTTCACCAGCTCAGGAACGTCCTGTAGGGAAATATAATCGGAGGGCAATAAACTTGCATTGATTACATCTTTTTGCTGCAGAACTTTCCTCATGTAGTCTGCTAAAGTGTTTTCATCATTAGCATGCTGTAAGTCTTTATTTATTTTTTTTTTTTTTAACTTGTCTTGTCCAGCATCGTTGCAAACAGAATGATTGTCTGGCTGCTGTCTGGTGCTGGGCAATTTTACTCTATCAAGCAGGGATTTATACTACATGTATAAAGTCCCTCTTGATGACATGAAAAACTTTATTAAATCAGACTCTTAATGCTGGACTCGACCGGAGGGGACAGAGAGAGAGAGAGATAGAAAAGAAAGTAGAGAGAAGAGGGAGGGGAGAGAGAGGGACAGAAAGGGTGTGGGGAGTGCGGGTGGGGACTTAAAACATTATACAGAAAACCATGTAATCCATACTACTTGCAACATATATAGCTAAGATCATCCTGGCCAGTAGGTCATTACACAACTAGTTGATAATAGTAACAATAATAATAATCACAATAATAGTAATAATAATAATAGTAGTAGTAATAATAATAAGTAATAATAATAATAAGAACAGAAATAATAAAAAAAAAAGAAAAAAAAAATATGATAATAGATATAAGTGAAACTGCTGTATTCAAGAACACGCGCAGAGAAACCTGTGTGGATATGCTGGAGAACTCGGCCACATGGCGACGCAAAGACTGTGTGGAGACGTTCAGGAAGGAGTGACCATGCAGAGTGATCATGCAGATGCCACCTCACTTGAACAGAGGCCAGAGTCAGGCCAGCGGTCCCGAGACCCAGGCCACCAGCCCCCCCGTAGGCTACAGATCCCGACCGGTCCACAGAGACGACCACTCGCCCCGCCCAGGAAGGCAGCAGCAGGAGACCCCAGCAGGAGCCGCCCCGCGGACACAGGGCACCGGCCCCGGCAGGCCGAGGCCAGCAGTCCCCGACCCCCCCGGGCACCGGCCGCCCGGGACAGACGGGGCAGAGGGCCCGGGCCCAGGAGCGCAGGGACACCCCCCACCCCCACAGGCCAAGGGCCAGCACGCCACCCGGGGGGACCCGGCCCGCCCAGACGGCCACCGCCAGAGGCCAGCCCCACACCCCAGCGCCCAGCCGCACACCCCGAGAACCAGTCCTGCCCCCCCCCCCAGACCAACACACACAAACACACACACTCTCCTTCCACTCCTCCATTCATCCTCCCACACATACACCATCCAACCCTTACATACTCTGTCCTCCCACACACACACACCATCCTTCCACCATCCATCCTTCCACACACACACCATCCTTCCACCATCCATCCTCCCACACACTCACCATCCTTCCACCATACACTCTCCCACACCTACCCCATCCTCCCACACACACATCATCCCTCCACCACTCATCCTCCCACACATACACCATCCTCCACCTTCACACCTCCCACACACACACACACACACCATCCTTCCACTACCCATCCTCCCACACATACATCATTCTCCTACACATACACCGTCCTCCCTCTCCTACACCAAACATCCACCTTCACGTACCCCATCCTCCCACACACACACACACCACCCCTCCATCACCCACTCTCCCAAACATACACCACTCCCCCACACACACACCATCCTCCCTCCCATACACCATCCATCCTCCTGCACACACACCATTCTTCCACCATCCATCCTCCCACACACTCCCCCTCCCTGCACCATACATTCTCCCACACATACCCCATCCTCCCCCACATACATCATCCCTCCACCATTCATCCTCCCACACCCACACCACCCCCCCTCCCACACACCACACATCCACCTCCACACACCCCACCCTCCCACACACACACACCATCCCTCCACCACCCATCCCCCCACACACACACCACTCTCCCCCCCCCCCACATACACACACACACACAAACAAACACCATCCCCCCACCACCATCCTCCCGCCACCCCACGCCGCGGGGGGACAGCCCCAGCCAGGAGGCGAGGAGACACGAGCCAGGCCCCCACCCCCCCCACCCCGCCCCAGTCCCCCACTCCCCACCCCCAAAACAGCACCTTCCCCCCAGGGCCAGCAGCCAAACCCCCCGGGACAGCCCGCCCACGCCCCGGGCCAACGCGACAGGCCACCCGGCCCACCCCGCCCCCGGGCCATCCATGGAGACAGGGGCGCTTGAAGACCCCATCGCCCCTCCCTCCCCCACTAGTGAGGGAATATATTATGTGCTGTTTGCAATTAAAAAAAGAGGGTTAAAATTGGGGGGCAGTAACTGCATTGAGGAGGGGGTGGGGCCACCTGAGCAGTCCCACCCACCTGACCTCGCATGTTCCACCCCCCAAAACGTGTTTGTATGTTGCAAATGTTATTTGTGCTCAGTGACTAAGTGGAATTAAAAGCTGGGAGGCATGCTGCCGCTCGGCGAAGCAACGGGGCCACTATGATGACCCCCCCTGCCCCGCCCAGCGCAACAAGCACACCCCCCACGGCCCTACCTGTGTATGTAGTGAAGAGTGGGGAGGGGAGGGGTCAGGAGATGTAGGTCCAGAGGGGGGTAAGCCTCCCCTCTGGAAGACGACCCGCCAGTGGCTTAGGGCGCCCCCGTCCCCCGCCGGCCCCGAAGGGCGTCACAGGCCCAGAGCAGGCACCCCAACCCAGGCACGCCACGAACCCCCCCAGGGGCCAGCCACCAGCCCAAGGGGCCACTTTCCTCTTTCTGAGTGGGAGGGGGGCGAGGCGAAGGAAGGGAACCCCAGGCCCCCGCCCCCAACACCCAGCCAGGGCGCCCCCCAGAGGACACGTCCTAACCCCCTGCAAACGCACACACTCCCTTTTTTTTTTTTTTTTTTTTTCTCCCCAGCCACTCACACACACTCTCACACACCTCTATATACCAACACCTCAATACGTGCACATACCTCCACACACACACGTCACGCACATACCTATAAACACACACACCGGTGCCCACATACACACACACTCTCATACCCCTCCATACACATACACCACTACACACACACTCACATACATACCTGCATATACACACAAGCACCTCCATACATACTCACGCCTCCACCCACTCCTTCACTCCTCCACACACACCTCGACCTCCACGTGCACACACTCATATATACATACCTTCACACACACCCACATCCCACATAGACCTCCACACACACACCCGCACACTACTCACACACACACATACACGCACACACCCAGACCTTCATACACACCCACACACACATACGGCACACACGTCCCTCTACACCCACCCACACACCAGCATACCCACAGACACACACACACACACACCCACACACAAACACACCCCCACCCAGGTTCCGGGGCTGCGACCAAGCACCAGGGCACGGACCAACCCCCGGCACGGCACATCCGGACGGGCCCAGCCCCCCCCAGCAGCGGCAGACCCCCCACCCCCAGGAGCGGGGGGAGACCCGACGCCCCAGAGCCCGGGGCCCCCACCCGGCCCACCCCGGGCCCGACCGGCCACCCGGCCAGGGGCCGACGGACACCGACCCAGGCACCCCGGCAGCCACCCCCCACCGCCACGAGGCAGCCCCACCCCGGGGCCCACCCAATGCCGCCCGCCCAGACCGGAACCCCCAGCCGACCCAGCAGCGGAGCAGCCTAGATCCCCACCCAGGAGACAACCGGAGACCTGAAGCCACCAGGGACCCCCCACCCACATCCGCCCCCATCCCAGCGAAGCCGCAATCCTCCACCTACATTAAGTGATGTAGCCAGTCACAGGGGACCAGAGGGAATGAAAGTCATCTGACTGGTTCCTGGAGGAGGCAGACATTGTCTCAATGCTGATGTGATCTAACAGGAGATTTCTAAACTGCTGGATAGACAAATTATTCTTATCTTTCCAGTTCACAAGAATAGTTTTCTTTGCGATGCATAAGACTGCGAGGACCAAGTTTATGGAGTGTATTCCTATGTTGGTGTCACCCAGGTCGCCCAGTAGGCAAAGTGTGGGGTTTGCAGGAAAACTAGTTTTAAACCATTTTGAGAGATCTTCACACACCTTAATCCAGAACCTTTGGACAGGTGTGCAGGACCACAGCGCATGGATGTAGCTATCAGAGGTGTTCTCAGAGCAGTGTGGGCAGATATCTGATGGTGAAAGGCCCATCCTGAACATCCTGTGTCCTGTATAATGAGTTCTATGGAGAATTTTGAATTGTATTAGTTGTATATTTGAATTCTGAGTCATTTTAAACGTGTTTAAACATATTTGCGACCATCTTTTCTGATCAAAGTTATTAGATAAATCATCTTCCCATTTTGAAGTCGGGAGAGATATCCTGTCTTCTAGCTTTGCAAGTAATCTATATATTTTTGATAATAATTTTGGAGTATTATGATTCAGGAATTCTGCTATTCTGACAGGAAGCTGCAAGTCTAACTGTACAGGGGTATACTTCTTACATATAATTGATTTTAGTTGGTGGTACTCTAAGAATTTATTGCTGTTGATTCCATACTGTGAGACAATTGTGTTGAAAGATACAAAGTTTCCATTTTCTATTATCTGTCCTAACTGTTGTATTCCTTTAGTCTTCCATTGAGTGAAGTTTATCATCTTTTTGTTCTGCAGGATGTCAGGGTTGTTCCAGATGGGTGTAAGTCTACATGGAAAGAGGGAAGATCTGGTTATCTTACAGAATTCCCACCAAGCCATTAAGGAAAAAACGGATGTTAAGGCTTTTAAAGCACTTATATGGTTTAATGGTTGAGCTGATGAACGGCAGGTCAGAGATGACTAAGTCCTCACACAAAGCCTGCTCCACATCTAGCCACGGCTCATCCAGATAACTGGGTTTGAGCCACTTGGAGATGTACTGCAGCCTGTTAGCTATAAAGTAGTTATTAAAGTTTGGTAGGTCCAGTCCTCCTCTATCTTTAGTCTGCTGTAAGGTTTTAAGACTGATACGTGACGGCTTGTTTTTCCAAAGAAACTTGGATATGAAAGAGTCCAGAGATTTAAACCAACTGGTGGAGGGTTTAGTGGGTATCATTGAAAATAAATAATTAACTTTAGGTAGGATCATCATCTTAATGGTGGCAACTCTCCCCATTATTGAGATGGGTAAGAGCCTCCACCGTAAGAGATCATCTTCTATTGTTTTTAGTAGCTGAACATAGTTTAATTTTGTTAAATCTGATAATCTGGGGGAAATATTTATACCTAAATATCTAATGTTTCCTGTCTGTATTTTGATATTAGGGATGTTTTGTAGGTCACAGTTGATGGACATGGCTGTAGTCTTAGACCAGTTAATAGAATAATCAGATATTGATGAGAACTTATTAATAACCGTGATTGTCTGAGAGAGTGATGTTTGTGAGTTCTGAAGGAAGAGTAATACATCATCTGCATAAAGACTTATTTTATGTTCTATATTTTTGCCCTGGATTCCTTTAATTTCTATATTTTGTCTAATAGCAGCTGCTAACGGCTCTATGAAAATGGCAAAAAGTGAGGGGGAGAGTGGACAGCCCTGTCTGGTGCCTCTCTGTAAGCGGAAGCTTGGAGAAGTTTGATCGTTGGTTTTCACACATGCATTTGGGTTATTATATAATATTTTAATCCACTCTATGAAAGAAGGTCCAAACCCAAATTTGTCTAGTGTTGCAAATAGAAACTTCCAGTTTACCCTGTCGAAGGCTTTTTCTGCATCTAGAGAAATGATTGTGGATTCTAGATTATGTAAAGTAGAGTAATCAATGAGGTTAATTAGTCTACGTGTGTTAGTAGATGAATGTCGACCTTTTATAAAACCTGTCTGGTCCGGATGTATTATAAGAGGGGTTATTTTTTCTATCCTTCTGGCAAGAGCTTTACTAATTATTTTCAGGTCTACATTTATTAAAGATATGGGACGGTAACTGGATGGAAGTGTGGGGTCTTTGCCTGGTTTTAGCAATAGTGTTATATTAGCTAAGTTCATATTTTGCGGTATTTTTTGTTTTTCCTGTATTTCTAACAACATATTATAAAATGTAGGAGCTAGCGTTGTCCAGAATTCCTTGTAAAATTCTGCTGAGTAACCATCTGGACCCGGGGCTTTATTGTTGGGCATATGTTGGAGAGCTTCGTGGAGTTCATCTACAGTAATAGGTGCATCTAAATTTATTTTATTTTCATTTTTTAGTTTTGGTAGATTAATGTTGTTTAAAAATTGTTCAATATGTTCATCTGTTGGATTAATCTGTGATTCATATAATGTTTTATAGAAGCTTCTAAACGTGTCATTTATCTTGTCTGGGTCATGGCTGATGTTTCCGTCTTGATCTTTAACAGAGGAGATTGTTGTTTTCTCCTTGTTTGTTTTTAGTTGATTTGCTAAAAACTTTCCAGATTTGTTACTGTGTTCAAAGTTCTCCAAGCGAAGTCTTTGCACTAAAAACTGTGTTTTTTTATCTATAATTTCTTTAAGCTGCAATTTAGTTTTCCTTATATTATTCATTGTGTGCTCTTCGGGGGAAATGCGGTAAGCCTCCTCCAATGATTTAATCCTGAGTTCTAATTCTAAAACTCTTGCTGTTTCCTTCTTCTTCTTATGTGAGGAGAAGGAAATTATTTTCCCTCGCATTACTGCTTTTCCTGCTTCCCATAGGAGACACGCTGAAGTTTCAGGCATGTCATTTTTTTCTATATAAATTGACCATTCTTTTTTAAAATAATCAATGAACTCAGGATCTTTCAATAAAGAGGTGTTGAATCTCCAGCTTTTACCAATCGGTTTATTATTTTTGTTTCTCAGAGTGAATGAAACTGGTGCGTGATCGCTAATGCTGATTGGATGTATCTGAGTCTCTGAAATGTCGCCCATTAGTGAGTTACTATTTAATATATAATCTATTCTAGAGAAGGAGTGGTGAACTGAAGAGAAGAAGGTGTATTCTCTTAGTTTAGGATGGTGAGAGCGCCAAGCATCGCAAAGACCAAAATCCTTCATGTACTGTTTGATAGTTTCTGACGACTGCCAGACTCGATGACTACCTGATGTGCTGCAGCGATCTTGTTCAGTCAAGACTACATTAAAATCACCAGCTAGCACTATTCTGTTATCTGAATAATTCTGGAGTGTAGCAAACAGGGAGTGGAAAAAGGAGGGATCATCTGCATTGGGGCCGTACACATTGGTAATACATAATTTGATATTACAAATAGATAATAAAGTTATCAGAAATCTGCCTTCCGGATCCGCTACTGTGCTATCTATGTCAAAATTTAGTCTCTTATTAATAAGAGTAGCTACTCCTCTTTGCCTAGAATTATAACAAGCTGAGTAAACATGAGGAAACTGAGCTGTTTGAAGAAGGTCTATGGTTGAGTTTGTTAAATGAGTCTCTTGTAGTAAGACAATGTCAGCCTGCAGCTCCTGTAATTTATTAAAGATCTTCAACCTCTTCTCCCTGGAACCGGCTCCATGTACATTCCAACAGACGATTTTTAACATGGTTATTGTGAACGGTTTAATGCTTCATGCGTGTTACTGACGCGTGTGTCTTTGTGCGCCCCTCTTGCGTGTTCGCGCGTGTTTGCATGCAGCCTGATTGCGCGCGTTTGTCCGTATGTTAAATGTCCGTATATGTACCTTAATGCGTGTTCTCTCATACATAAAACGCGAGTGTTTATATTTATCATGTATGGTGCGGCTGTGCGTCCTGACGGTTTTTCGACCGGCCGCGTGCGCTGCTGATATTACGAGCTGGATTACAATTAACAGTGAAAGCGTGAAAGATAGTGAAAAGTGAGAAAAGTATTTGTGTGAAATATAAAAACAAAACAGAAAAAAATACATCGATCTAGGTGTCGAGGCTGTGGTGAGACGAGCAGTGTGTTCTACTGTCAGTGATCTATAATGGCGAGTTAAGAGTGATCATTTGGAGAGATTGACATACAGCACCTGGGATCAGAAGAGCCACGGAGTGACGTCCGGGTCGCGGTACAGTTGTCCATTAATAAACAGTTTATCCACCGCGATGACAGCGCGAGCGCCATTAGCCATAGATTTCCTTCTGATGGGAAACAGGACTCTCCGTCGGTCCAGAATCTCTCTCGGATATTGGTCGTTTACTCCGAAGTTGGTCCCCTTCAGTTCGCGGCCCTGGTTCTTCACCTGCTCCTTCTGTTTGAAGCTGACGAACTTCGCTACGATGGGTCTTGGTCTGCTGGACCCGGGTTTCCTCCCGCCGAGCCGATGGACTCTGTGAAAGGAGATGTTTTTCACCGTTTCCTCCGGGAGCTTCAGGTGGGTTTTGATGAAGTTTTTCACCGTGGTCTCGGGGTCCTCCTCCGTCTGCTCTGGAATCCCTGCAAATACCAGGTTCTCTCTCATGCTCCGCGCCTGCAGATCGATCACCGTTTCCTTAATCTTCTTATTTTCATCTGAGAGACGGGTCAAGCCCTCGGTGAGGGATTTTACTGTCTCTCTGAGACCGGCATTTTCTGCAGCCAGACTTTCCACCTGCTTCTGGCTGAATTCTAATGATTCACGTAGCGCCTGGAACTCTTTGTGGAGAATTTCTACCAGACTCAAACGCGCATCAAAACTACTGAGTTTCTTATCTATGGAGATCAGAACATCTGTTGAGTCGTTCCCCGGTGGTGAAATAGCTCCAGGTGAATCCTCATTTCGCTGTCTCTTGGATTTAGATGAGGTGGAGGGGGTGGAGGTGTTGTTTGGTTTCCCCATGACGATTCTGTCGTAACAACGATCTATAAAATCTGTCAGGCTGGCCAAATCCTCCCCGCTGTGCTCCAGAGTGTACCTTTTAAAGACACTATAGTCCTACTTTAAAGAATATTTTTTGATTAAGTTGGCACAAAATACAATCGAATGAAAGTAGAAATGTTTGGGCGCGCCTAGTTTGAATCTGCCGTCTCCCCCGGAACTACGTCACCTACAGCATTAGCGTCACTTACCTGCCACCAGCGACACCTACCTGCCTCTCCTCTTTAAGTCTTTAGAAAACACTGGTAGTCTGTAAGGTCTGCCATGAATGATCTCAAAAGGAGTTAATCCTTTGTCAGAAGGGGTTATTCTCATGTATAGCTTTACTAAATCCAAACATTCTGGCCAGGGCTTTTTAGTTTCTTCCATACACTTTTTCAGTCTGGATTTAACTGTCCCGTTTGTCCGTTCTATTAATCCGGCACTTTGAGGATGGTATGCACAGTGATTTTTCAAAGTCATTTTGAGGTGTTCTGCCATGTCTGAGATTAGTTTGTTCACAAAGTGTGGTCCATTGTCACTATAGATTATTTCTGGAATACCATGGTTAGGTATAATGTGTTTACAAATTGCTTTTGCCACAGTCAGTGCATCAGCATGTTTAGCTGGGACTATTTCAACCCATTTAGAATAAGCATCAATCATTACCAGACAGTATTTATGTGGTCCGCTCTGGTTTAGTTCAATAAAGTCCATGTGGAGTGTCTGAAAAGGATATTTTGGTTCAGGGAACCTGCCCCTCTGTGGTCTCATGTTGCCTTGTGGGTTATGTTTAATACAGATCACGCAGGATTTACAAAAGCTTTTTAAGTAAGATTTTAATCCAAAGGCTGTGAACTGCTTCTCTATAATGTCACTCATCCCCCCTGTTGACACATGACATACACCATGTGTCACCAATGCTGCTGCTTTAAATAAAGATTTTGGGAGAACAGGTTTACCATTAAGTTCATAAAGTCCTGTTATCTGACTTGTAGCTGCTCCTGTAGTAAGCCAGAGTTGTTTCTCTGTCTTAGACGCTGCTTCCTGCATGTCACCCAGCACCGTGTGGTCAATAAAGACCCCCTGCTGCTGCTTAGCAGAGTAGAGATCATTGACCCCAAATTGCCCTGCTGCTGCTTGCTTCGCAGTTGCATCTGCAAACCTGTTTCCTGTTGATACATCATCCTGTCCAACAGGGCTGTTTTAAGCTGTTGCTGATACGGGTCTTTTTCGTCAGTATCATATCAAAAAACAAAAACCCACGGCGAGTCCTCTTTTTATTTCTACGGCCCTCGTATGTGGAACAGTCTGCCTGAGGACGTGAGGGGAGCACCTAGTGTGGATATTTTTAAAAACAGACTCAAGACCCACCTTTTTAGTTTAGCATTTTAATCATTACTTTTATTATTACTATTGTATTTATTCATTTCTTTATTCTTAACACACAGGCTGTATTAAGCTTCTATTTATATTATTAATTCTCTTATTTCACGGGTTCTCTTATTTTATGGGTCTTAGCAATATTACTATTACTTTTATACCCAGGTTGGTTTTTAGATTGTTTTAGATTTGGTTTTACAGTGTTTTATCTCAGTGTTTCCCCACACCACTAGACCCCAGAATTTACGACAGCGTTTCCTTGGTCCTTTTAACTTGCTTTTACCCTCTGTGATGTGTGTGTGTGTGTTTGATGGGAAGGGGGGGGGGGGGGGGCTTGCTGCTATTGGGTTGGGGTTCTGGGGGATTTTACTATCTGTAAAGCACCTTGAGTTGCTATTTTTATGTATGAAAGGTGCTATATAAATAAAGTTTGATTTGATTTGATTTGATAGAGAATGCCTCTGTGTATTTTAAATTCTTTCTCAAACCGTATGCGGAAATCATCCACTTCTTTATTTGGCTTCTGTTTTACAGCTGCAAGGTGGCTGTAATTAGCCATTTTTTTAAAGGCAACACGCACACGGTCAAAAAGTGCATCTAGCTGAGTTTTATAGGCTCCAGTTATGTCACCATCTGCTGGGTAGGGGCTAACTGCTCCTACCGCATCTCTGCCTGTATAATCTCCTCTCACTCTGCCCCAGTCTTTCCCCAAAGAGGACATCATAGCTTCTCCTGCCTCGTGAGCATTCAGTCTGTAGGAATGTATAATGTCAGTTATGTCCTGGACCCAGTCATCAGGATTCTCACGAGGAGTCACACCTGCTACTGCTTTGGCAGCTTCTTCAAGAGTCCATGGTCTGAACACATACATGTGTCTGTCAGCTGTCTCAGGATTAGGATTAGCAACCTGAATCATGGGGAAAGTCTCTGTGTATCAGGCTGGTGGGCGCACACGATCTGACGGTCTTAACTCATATGCAGGTGGCAGCACCGGATATAACGGGGCTGTCGGGCCTGGTTTAGGTGAATCTGTTACTGGTGGAGCAGTAAGAGATGCAAGTGGGGACGAGGTCGGGGTCAGAGTAGGTGGTAGGCTGCCTCTTCTGGGAGTACCCTGGGTGGCCGAAGCAGCTCCACCCGAGGGGCCTGGTGCGGGCTGAACAGGTTGGTCCCGTCTCCTTGGGCAGACGGGACCGGTCTCGTTATCACCAGGTCTTACAAAAGCTGCCATAGCAGCCTCTTCGCCCTTCTTTCTTTCTTTAGACTTTCTAATATTATCCCTGCGAATCTTAGACTCCTCTAACCACCTGTGCGCACACTCCAGCTCCTTCTTTTTCTTATCTGCCTTCTTACCAGTCTTACCACTTACACTTGCTTCCAGCTTATCTACTACTGTCTGCCACTCATCTACCTTCAACTTCCCTGTCACCCCATATTTGGGGACCCATTTTTCCAGAAACTTGACGTTATCCGGATTCCTCTGATTCATGTACTTCACATCGCCCTCTAAGGCGACTGAAGATTCACTGTTTCCCATATTGGGTCTGCGTTGTGTTATGAAATTATGACCTTAATCTCGAGAGGTAAATTGACCTACTTCACCAGACCACTGGCTTGTGTTATCACCGTCAGGTTTCCACCAGTGCGATGCTTCAGTCAAATCTACTTTGAGCACTCACTCTCACAGTCACTCACTCACACACACTTCTGCCTAGGCTCTGTCCCTGCGCCTTCTTTCAGACGCTTTACCTTTAACACTGCTCCCAAGGGTTCTCTGGCGTGCGTTTTTACACTGCTCCCAGAAAATTTCTGGCGTGTTCTATAGTGCTGCTCCCAGACTTAGTCTGGCGCACTAAGTGACTGCTCCCAAGAAAAAACTTGGCGTCCATAGCACTGCTCCCAGGAACCACTTGGCGTGTTTTACCAACACTGCCCCAGATTTAATCTGGCGTGTTATAACAAAGACTGCTCCCAGGTTTAACCTGGCGTCTATTATTTCTTTCCCTAGCGTCACTCTCTTGCTTATACTCACTCCGAGTTCGGTGTCCTCTTCAGTCACGGATCCCGTCAATCCACCGCTGGCAGGATGAGCATGAAGTAAATCACCGGCCTGTTGGACAATTCAGTCGTCAGGTCTTTCCTCTCAGCCGTCCTGATGATGGCTGCCCGCGCGGGTTTCGGTGTTCAGGCCTCCTCCTGTCAACGAATGGGTATGTTGGGATCCGGGTCACGGCACCAAAAATGATGGGTATTTTTCTATCATAAAATAAGACACAAAGAACTCAGAGTGAAGTCAGCTTCATCGCGATGGGGAGAGACTCTGGTTCAGCACTCAGAGAGTGTCTGGTGTCAACTCCGAAGTCTCAACCCCAGTGCCCCCTTTTTATTGAGCAGCTATCACACTTCAGAAGAGCAAGCAAAGTTCTCGCAAACTTCAAACAGGGAAGCACATTAGCATACAACACTTTATGACCCTTTTCACACAGAGCTGTGACCACCACATCCTGTCCTCTGCAGGGTGGGTGAGACAACAAATCATTACCCATCCTTAAGGGAGAAAGTTTAAACTGTTAACTTTAAACTGTCAACTTTGCTTACTCTAACAAGTAATACATTTCCTAATTCAGTATGTTTACATTTCTGCATATTTATTTCATTTCATAGACCCATTGTAAATAAATAGGAAATGTAAGTGGTCATGCACATTAATTTCTTATAGAATTTGTACAGGTTTTGTTATTTTTCCATAAAACCTTTACTTATGGTAACTTTATTATGGTATAATAAGTATTGGTGATTTAAGTGTTCATTAGATTTTTTTTGCGTTTTGTATTTGAAAGGCTGTTTAAATGTTTGTTGGAAACACTAAGCAGAGGTATTTTGTGGGTTAGACTTTTACAGAAGTTGACGAGAGAATGTCCATGCTTTGGTATGAAAAAAGAAAGAAAGAAATTCTATTTAATCTGTGTGTGTTCTTTTTTAACAGTTCATCAAGTTAAAGGTGGATTCACCGACGCGGAGGCGTGAACCGGTTGCCTCCGCGAAGTCCATTAATTTATGATAATGGCACCTCGGAGGGCATTATCCCGCTTATACCATGGTCCATTAAGAAAGAAAAAATATTAAATAAATTATTAATGTGTTAATGTTGTTTTTCACCAGTAAAATCGTAAGTATTTCATAAGAAGCGGCTGAGTGGACTATTTTGTTGTGACGCGTTGCCAAGGTAACCGTCTCTGACATAGAACCTGCAGCTCGGTCGGCTGCAGTTATGTTACGTGACAGAATCATTTCAGAGGCGGTTTCAGCTCTTACAGCTTGTGTGTGTCCAGAGGATGATGCAACATTTTGTTTCAAACAGTCAAAGTCCACAGATAGTTTCCTACATGTTCAATAAGCCTGCAGGCTGCTCTGATCTGGAGTCTGCTGCCCGGCGTCTGAGTTTCTGTTGCCACGGTTACCAACTACCGTTTAGTCAGCACATGCATGTAGAGGACAGAGGAGGCTTGCTGAATAGGTATATTTTAAAAATAATTTCATTTCAGATGGAATGTCGCGTCAGCTATATTCGGCCTTTCATTTAATATATTATAGAGAAGTTTGCAAAAATGATGCAAAAGTTTATGAAGACAGGACATAGTGGCCGTGAGAGCTCTACTAACTGCAGCTTAGTAAAACACATTAAAAATAGATAAATGATCAGTAAATTAAGAATAAATTTTCATCAACTTGACTGTACAACAGACAAGCTGGTGTTATGCTCCAGCCTGTTGAACTCTCTCTGCTGTCATACAGCAGGGCCATTTTTACAGAAATAACAGCTAAACACAGTCAAGGTAAAATGATGCAAAAGAAAAAAAAAACAGATAGAGGCAATGTGTTATGTGTGTTTGGTAAAATGTAAGAGTTGACAGGTCTCAGACTTACTGCGGATGGGCTGAATCAGATGAGGAATGACAGGAAGGATCTTGGACCCTCCACATTCCAGCATTTCATGGATTCCCTTACAGGCCAAGAGCTCCAACGGATGATAAGTTTCAGATAATCCGTCAAAGAACAGTGGCAGGTTGTAATCCAGCTTCTCAATATCCACCTGAAGACAGAAATGCTCATTTGTACATTTATGTTCAGGTATTCTTGGCAACTGTCATTTGCAGGGAAACAGAAAGAGGGGAGGGGGGCAAGAATCCTCATAATGAAATTGTTTTTCTTTTTGAACAAACATGCTTTCAGTCGTCAGATTAATGTCATAAAGCCATAAGTCAAGCTTGATGTCACCACCCAGTCACGCAAAAGAGATCAAGAAAACTTTTTTTTTTCTTTAAGAAGAACCATGTTAAAGAAAACTAAATGATATTTCAGATTGAAATCAGATATGCTGAGTCAGCTAGCTTACCATGTGGTGAACTGGCAGCAAATTAATGTTGAAATTTACCACCCTATCACATTTTTCAATATGAAGGGGTGGTACTGATGAAGCATATATACCTGTGCAGTTGTTTTAAACTTGAATTACATTTTCAAATATTAATGTCTAACAAAAGACACTTTACTGGTATGAAAACACACAGTTTTTACAAATGATTTCATGTATTATTGGTCATTGTGTGCATGTTGTCCATAACAGGGTGGTACAAGAATGACTCCCAGGTCTGAATAATTATAAGTAATATTAAAATTAAAGGTAATATTAAAATATTTTATACCTGTGGAATAGATTTATTAAGAAGTGGAAATGACACCCGTTTCATAGAATGACTCAACAAATAAACTGCAGTTCCAGCATCAGCCAGTAGAGGGCATGTAGCTAATAAACTCCAGTTCCAACATAAGCCACAAGAGGGTAGTATTTAACAAACTGCAGTTCCACCACCAGCCAGTAGAGGGCATGTAACTGGATTATTCTATGAAACTGGTGCCATTTGAGTCCTTAACATTTGATGACATTAAAAATCCATAAAAATGTGTCCCACTGCATTTTAAAAGTTCCAAGCTGTTAAGATTTGTGTTCTTAATCACATAATAAGAGGCAATGCTCATTTTAAAGAAAAATATACAATCTTTCATCATCTTTAATTAGCACATGGAATATGCATGCAACAAGAAATATATACATATTTTTAAACAAAATGTCATTGTTTTCAGGATGAGAGGAAAATGCTTGATATTATGAACTACTTTTTTAAAAAGAATAAATATTATTTTTATTTAAAAAAAATTAAAACTTGAATGTCTTCCTTAGTATAACATATGCCCTCGTCACACTTACTTTTTAGTCTGTAAAGAATATACTCTTATTTTACACAGCATCACAAAAAGAAAATGACATCATGTGACCCTCGGATCCAAGCTCAAAAGCAGATAAGTTCCCACATTATCTGATATTTGATGTTATTATAGGTTGAATGGGGTCCGTCAAGTTTGATGTCACCACCCCGAAACGCAAAATAGATTAAGAAAACTTTTTGTTTTCCTTTAAGAAGAACAATATTAAAGAAAACTAAATGATATTTCAGATTGAATTCAGATATGCTGAGTCAGCTAGCTTACCATGTAGTGAACTGGCAGCAAATTAATGTTGAAATTTACCACCCTGTCACATTTTTCATTATGAAGGGGTGGTACTGATGAAGCATATATATATCTGTGTAGCTGTTTTAAACTTGAATTACATTTTCAAATATTAATGTCTAATAAAGGACACTTAACGGGTATGAAAACACACAGTTTTTACAAATGATTTCATGTATTATTGGTCATTGTGTGCATGTTGTCCATAACAGGGTGGTACAAGAATGACTCCCAGGTCTGAATAATTATAAGTAATATTAAAATTAAAGGTAATATTAAAATATTTTATACCTGTGGAATAGATTTATTAAGAAGTGGAAATGACACCCGTTTCATAGAATGACTCAACTAACAAACTGCAGTTCCAACATCAGCCACAAGAGGGTATTATTTAACAAACTGCAGTTCCACCACCAGCCAGTAGAGGGCATGTAGCTAATAAACTGCAGTTCCAACATCTGCCACAAGAGGGTAGTATTTAACAAACTGCAGTTCCACCAGCAGCCAGTAGAGGGCATGTAGCTAATAAACTGCAGTTCCAACATCTGCCACAAAAGGGTAGTATTTAACAAACTGCAGTTCCACCACCAGCCAGTAGAGGGCATGTAACTGGATTATTCTATGAAACTGGTGCCATTTGAGTCCTCAACATTTGATGACATTAAAAATCCATAAAAATGTGTCCCACTGCATTTTAAAAGTTCCAAGCTGTTAAGATTTGTGTTCTTAATCACATAATAAGAGGCAATGCTCATTTAAAAGAAAAATATACAATCTTTCATCATCTTTAATTAGCACATGGAATATGCATGCAACAAGAAATATATACATATTTTTAAACAAAATGTTATTGTTTTCAGGATTAGAGGGAAATGCTTGATATTATGAACTACTTTTTTAAAAAGAATAAATATTATTTTTATTTAAAAAAAATTACAACTTGAATGTCTTCCTTTGTATAACATATGCCCTCGCCACACTTACTTTTTAGTCTGTAAAGAATATACTCTTATTTTACACAGCATCACAAAAAGAAAATAACATCATGTGAGCCTCAGATCCAAGTTCAAAAGCAGACAAGTTCCCACATTATCTGATATTTGATGTTATTATAGGTTGAATGGGGTCCGTCAAGTTTGATGTCACCACCCCAAAACGCAAAATAGATCAAGAAAACTTTTTTTTTCCTTTAAGAAGAACAATATTAAAGAAAACTAAATGATATTTCAGATTGAATTCAGATATGCTGAGTCAGCTAGCTTACCATGTAGTGAACTGGCAGCAAATTAATGTTGAAATTTACCACCCTGTCACATTTTTCATTATGAAGGGGTGGTACTGATGAAGCATATAAACCTGTGCAGTTGTTTTAAACTTGAATTACGTTTTCAAATATTAATGTCTAATAAAGGACACTTTACTGGTATGAAAACACACAGTTTTTACAAATGATTTCATGTATTATTGGTCATTGTGTGCATGTTGTCCATAACAGGGTGGCACAAGAATGACTCCCAGGTCTGAATAATTATAAGTAATATTAAAATTAAAGGTAATATTAAAATATTTTATACCTGTGGAATAGATTTATTAAGAAGTGGAAATGACACCCGTTTCATAGAATGACTCAACAAATAAACTGCAGTTCCAACATCAGCCAGTAGAGGACATGTAGCTAATAAACTGCAGTTCCACCATCAGCCACAAGAGGGTAGTATTTAACAAACTGCAGTTCCACCACCAGCCAGTAGAGGGCATGTAGCTAATAAACTGCAGTTCCAACATCAGCCACAAGATGGTAGTATTTAACAAACTGCAGTTCCACCAGCAGCCAGTAGAGGGCATGTAACTAATAAACTGCAGTTCCAACATCAGCCACAAGAGGGTAGTATTTAACAAACTGCAGTTCCACCACCAGCCAGTAGAGGGCATGTAACTGGATTATTCTATGAAACTGGTGCCATTTGAGTCCTCAACATTTGATGACATTAAAAATCCATAAAAATGTGTCCCACTGCATTTTAAAAGTTCCAAGCTGTTAAGATTTGTGTTCTTAATCACATAATAAGAGGCAATGCTCATTTAAAAGAAAAATATACAATCTTTCATCATCTTTAATTAGCACATGGAATATGCATGCAACAAGAAATATATACATATTTTTAAACAAAATGTTATTGTTTTCAGGATTAGAGGGAAATGCTTGATATTATGAACTACTTTTTTAAAAAGAATAAATATTATTTTTATTTAAAAAAAATTACAACTTGAATGTCTTCCTTTGTATAACATATGCCCTCGCCACACTTACTTTTTAGTCTGTAAAGAATATACTCTTATTTTACACAGCATCACAAAAAGAAAATGACATCATGTGAGCCTCAGATCCAAGTTCAAAAGCAGATAAGTTCCCACATTATCTGATATTTGATGTTATTATAGGTTGAATGGGGTCCGTCAAGTTTGATGTCACCACCCCAAAACGCAAAATAGATCAAGAAAACTTTTTTTTTCCTTTAAGAAGAACAATATTAAAGAAAACTAAATGATATTTCAGATTGAATTCAGATATGCTGAGTCAGCTAGCTTACCATGTAGTGAACTGGCAGCAAATTAATGTTGAAATTTACCACCCTGTCACATTTTTCATTATGAAGGGGTGGTACTGATGAAGCATATATACCTATGCAGTTGTTGAATTTATAGGCAGAAATCTGGATAATGAAGCAGTGAAGGTGCATGGATGGAAGTTATTGTGCATATTGAGAATATTTCTCTCTCCTCACCATCTAGAAGCTGTGAGATTCTCATCCTGCTTTCTGTCTGTTCACCTGATGCTGATATTCATCACATATTGTTCCTTCTGTGTTTAGAAGGAAGCAGCTTCACAGCTTTAAATCCATCCTGCTGACTTTTTACCTTTTAGTTAGGAAATCCTGAACATTTCATCCTTCTTTCTCATAAATATGTGATTTTATAAATATATATGAAAAAATATTTTAACTGTTGGTGTTTAAAGAGAAAACTGCTGCTAAACCTGTTTATGTGTTTAATGCAGGGGTCTGCAGCCTTTCCAATCCAAAGAGACATTTTTCCCTCAGCCAGCTAAATAAAACTCCTTTAGAGCTGCAAATGTTACCAGACTTTTCAAAAACTCGACTTAATATATATTTTTAATGAAGAGCCACCATAGGATGTTTGTTATTTTTAAAGAACCACATTTTTATTTCTGCTTTTAGGTTTTAAAATAAAGAAAAACATAAAACCTTTATAAAAAAAAGACGATAAACAGACTTTCTTCTAAGGGATGTAGATATTTGTGGAAAATGATGTAAAGTAAAAGAAAAAAAAGTTCCTGGTTTCCAACCTAATGACAAGAAAGATCGATTTAAAAAATATTTTATCCACGTATTTAGAGACATTGTGGAAGGTCCAGAGAGACACTTGCAGCTCCAGAGTCGCAGGTTGGAGACCCCTGATGTCGTGTTAGTAAACCAACATTTACTGTATTTTCTTTATATAACCGTAGGCCTTCTTTTAAAGGAAAGAGACATTTTGAGCGTAACAATGCGATTAATCATGATTAAAAATTTTAATTGTTGCCCAGCACTACTTTTTTTTTTGTACAAGTTTGTTATAGAATCTTACAGCATCACATTTATCCAGTCTATTTGAATACTGCTTTAATTATGTGGCCTGTATGGAGTCTTATATGATGAGGTCTGCATTAGTGTCCTCCAGAGCTCAGGTACAGTTGTCCAGCCTTAGATATTCATCATAATTTCACTTCTTAATAAGGTGAACAGTTCAGCAGCAGAAGATGCATCTGTAGGAGCATCCATCCCTTTTCCTGCATTAAAAGACAGCAGAGCTCAAACACACTTTCATCACATGGGTTTTGGCCTTTGGGTGAACACTCTTGCTTGCAAAGGACCAACTCCACCATGTCACCGGGTTTCATGCTGTCCTCGGCACCATACATCTCGGGAAGTGTGTACATGAGAACAGGGCGACCTCCAATAACACCATGGCCGGACTTTGTTCTTATCTTGTGTGAATTCATCAAGTTCATCCTGCATAAAAACAAACAAACAAAAACTTTTTATATAAACCAATGTTTGCATTACACACACACAATCCAACCGTTGCTGCGTAAAACCAACTGATGTGGGATTTTTTGTAATAAAGCCACGGAACAAAGACATGAAGTTAAAATTGACGGTGACAGGACTTTGCGAGTCGCTGCTCTCCAAGGTGCTGACCCGCGTACAGGTAGAAACATGTTTATGGTCAAAATGCTCTTTTTCTTCTGCCACTCAAACTGCCAAAGCTTTTATTGTCTAAATGTAGTTTTCACTTGCTTAGTAGGATTGCTCACTCCTCTCACCATCACAGTTTTACTCTTTAATTCTATTTAATAGAAAAATGTTTCAGCTTTGTTTTTCTTTGTGCATCATTATTATATCATTACCACATGAAGAGCATCGTGCATTTAGCTGCTATTCCCATTGTTATTCTGTAAACTAGGTTTTACCTTTAAAATGTTGATTTGTGTGTTTTGGCCATGGGGCAGTCATGACAGACAGTAAGCTATAGAAGAATAAGAGGACAGATGTCTGGAGACTTACCTGAACTAGATTTAGGAAGCAGAATTGGATAAGACTTTTATCTAAGAAGTCACCAGACAAACGTCCATCACCTTGGAGAGTTTGGAAAAGGTTTATCCAAAGTGGTGCACTTTGTTTCCTCAGGATTCTCCACCACGACTCCATCCGCTGGTTTGCAGTACTGCAGCCGTAGAGGAAACTTCGTCTCTTGCTAAACTATCTGCTTGATTCCTGCACAAAAAGACCATCATGTTCTCGATGTGCCGTTCTCAGTACCTCTGTCAACACGTAGTCGCTCTGGACATCCTCTCAAGCGCGCAATGGAAGTAATGAAATAGTCCGCAATTACTTTGGGGTGGTTGTTTGTTCTGTAGGCTTCCATCCACACAACATAGTGACTGACACCGTCAATGCACCCGTTAATGGCAGTGCCATATGGCTTCAGTTTATCATAAGAATCCACATGCCATAGAGCGTTGGGGCCTTTGTTGTGGTGATGCCTGCGTCTCAGGCGCCGTGCCCGCCTGAGTTCAACGTCTTCAGGGTCAAACAGCTTGATCAGCTGTCTTACTGTGTCTTGTGTTACCACATATCCTCTCTGTATTGCACGCAGGTGTAGCCATCGATACACTTGCATCTGTCCATTACCGGCTGTTTCCTCTTGCAGGAATGCAGCCACGTCTTCCAAGTTGGTTTCTCCTCCTGAATAGTTGCAGTTTCTGACACAGTCTCTTCAAAGACGAATACTTATTATAAAGCTATCTATCTATCTATCTATCTATCTATCTATCTATCTATCTATCTATCTATCTATCTATCTATCTATCTATCTATCTATCTATCTATCTATCTATCTATTGTTGTGGAATTTTTAGTTATCAAAGATCACACACTAAGTGAGAATCGAACAAAGTATTATTTATTAAGAGCTGATCAGCAATGAGAGTCCCACAGTCAAAGGAGTTTGTCTGCGTGAGTCTGAAGAGATGAGTGTGTGCTCTCGTTAATATAGCCAGAGCCTGAGCTGATAACATCGAGGTCGAAGGTCATTGTAGTAAACCCCTCATGGCCTGGTACAAGGATGAAAAGTAAAAAGGGGGAAGGGGAGCTCACTAAATCCTTATCTGGGTACACAGTCATTCTCCTCCCTCAGTCAAACATAAGCCAAGCTTTAACAATGCAAGGTGTAGTCTACAGAATATAAGGGTTCTGTGTAAATTTTCCATTACAATCCACCCCTTTGATTAAAATGCAACATATTAATCACACATAAAGAGAAAATTTACTCAAAGAACTTCAAACCACCATATGGAGAAATAAAATAACCACTAGTAAGCCAGTCCCAGAGATCAGTAAGGGCATCATGGATCACATACAAGTTAACAGATGTATCAGGGACAAAGGTACAACATTGATCTCCAATCAGAGCACAAGTGTCACTTTGTGTAGCTAATAAAAATCAAGAGCCATCCTGTTTTATAGAGACATTATTCTCAAAGCCTAAACTTCTTTTTGCAGCAAACTAAAGCCAGAATCCACTAAAGAGGTTAAATTTTCCAAAGAGATTGATGGATCTTCCACAGTCCATGCTAGTTCCCCAATCCCCCCCACCAGGGCAAAGCCATCATAAATCCTTTCATCTGTGGAGAGAAGATACCGCGTTTAACGGATGGGGGTGATAAAAGGGGTCAGGAAAAGGCCGTAATGTTTAAACACAACAACTCCTAAGTCTCACTCTGTAGAAAGAGGACAGTCAGGGAATAATCACAAGAATTTAAGGTGAACGAGTCAGAGCATTTGGGGCAAGGTGAGGATATACATGAGACTGGAATAATACGCTGACAAACTAGAGTGTCCTAAAAAGAATAGTGCATCTGTCCCGTTTTGCTAAAAACAGAGAGATGGAGAAAAATATGATCTCTTAAGCGGAAAACAGTTCTGGATAAAACACATGTAGAGTTTGTATTGTTGGAAAATTCAGTGTTGTCATGATGCTGAAGAGTGTGGTCATCTCGGCGGTGCCTCCTGAAGGAGGGTGCTTCTGTCCCCTGCAGTCATCTGGCGGGTTGGGACGAAGCTAGGGTGCTCTGTGTTGGGCGAGGACCGGTTGGGTCCAGGTACCAGAGGAGGGAGGTGACAAGGATGAAGAGGATGACGCACGACCATCCCCTCACGGCAGCCTGGGTGTACTTCATGTTGTCACGTGGAGAATGGACTATCTCACACGGGGCTGACCTCAGGGATTATTCTGTCCTGTGGTTGAGAGGTCAGCTGGAGCTCGGGTTGGTGTACCTTGGAACCTCCTACTGTGGGATGTGTGAATCCACGTGGACCTTTTAGCGACCTTCACTGCTGTATGAGTGACCAACAGGACTTGGAATGGACCCAGCCACCTTTCAAAACGCCAGTATTTTCTTCTCGTCTCCCGGACCAAGACCAAGTCTCCCAGAACCAAGGAGTGGAGCAGATCTGATGCTGGCGTGGCAGGCCTTCCTTACCCACACTGTGCACCTGTGAAAGAACTTTCTGTTCAAAAGGAATCAGAGATGTTATTGAGAATACCACCTCCCTTTTGTCACATGGTCCACCCCATGTGACAACCTAGCAAACCATGGGAAGAAATGACAAGGAAGAATGATAAGAAAGGCAGGGTTGTCCATCAGTAGCGCGCACAATACCTGCAGAACCAGGGGTGCATGGTGGAATAGTCAATTTATCAAAAACTGATATACATCCCATCTGTGTAAATATGTTACATTATCCAGATAAGAGTGAAATTGTACACAAAACATTAAAATTCTTGTATGCTTGAATCCTAAAGTTGCCTGTTCTGGCTTCCCCCTGTGAAACAATCCTCATTAGCATAAGCACATGTGTACAAGGTGATAATTTTCTCCACCTGTAAAAGTTCTATCCCAAAATGTCATAAGGGACAAAGTCATTTTTGATTTTAAAATGCACATACACATATTTTACAAAAAGAGATGTAGAGTAGACGTCTCCTCCTCCTGTAAACAGATTATCAGACCTGCTTTTCAATGACAATAAATGTGTGTAACTGTTAATGGCTGCAGAATTAACAGCGTTATAAAACAGCAATCAGCCTTCTGTGGAAGCAATCCTGGATAAGAACCTGCTGGAAGAAAAGTTCATTCAATATCAGTCCATCAGTCGTCTGTCTTCAGGTCAGAGTCAGAAAACTTTGTCTAAGTCACGTCAGTAGTTCTGCGCAGAAAGGCCAAATCAGAGCAGGTAAATTTGTCCTGCATTTTATAAGGATCCTTAAAATTCATTATATTGTTTTTGGAAAAAATCAATTGTTTTGGAGATCTCTTATCAATGCTTTGAACTCCAAGATGGTATGGACTCGAACCCAATTGGAATTGCTTTAAATAATGTGTCCATCATCAGCCAAATTTCTTTTGCTCGAGCAGCGCTTTTAGTCTTTTAGAAAACCCTTTTTTCATTATTATTATTTTTAAGAGAATCAGTTTAAAATATCCATGGATATCAGACCAATATGAAACAGGTTTTAATTTTCTTCTGGTATCTCAATGGTCATCTTATAGTGCATTTTCCTGTTTTAATGCAGAGCTAACAATGACCTAAACGTAATTTTATCTGCCTCAACATTTGTTGTTTAAGTGTTTAAGGTTTTCTTTGTTTTACTTAAGGTAATTTGCATACAGTTACATCTGATAACAGTTAATAGAGGAGCTCCTTTAACGTAATTTAATTCGTACATCAGCATTTTCTTTAGGTCTTAGGAAATTCCCTCTAAGCAATCTATTTATTGATTCATCTGTTTTCAGACAGATTTCAGATTTTTTTTTAGTTTGCTTGACTGAAAAATAAATCTATTATGTTTTCAGTTTGTATCTTTAAAACTGTTTCAGATTCAATTCTTGTTTAATATAGATTACAGATACAGTACCAAGAGTACTAAAACCCTAATCTAAGCCATTTGTGAAAGACAAAAATAAAATAATTAGGACCCAGAGACACATGACCGGTTTTGGTGCAAATCACGCACACACTTAAGGTTTTCAGGAAATCAGGGGACTTGCAGTTTGCATCACCACAGAGAACCAAGCAGGGAAACTGCCATTCAGTATTACAGAAATGTACAAAAGGATCAGTATGTTGGCATTTCCACCTCTGGCAGGAAGGTTTTACTCACTCTCACTACTTCAGCTGTAGTAATGAGAGAGATACCATCTTATCTGATCCTGGGTCAACGGTTAGACGGTAATCTGGAGGAAATATAACTTCATGTGTCAGTGAGTAACCATTAGAATGCATCTGAAGGGATAAAATAAACAAAACATTATTTTCATCCCGTTTTACTCATTTTCTTCTCCTCTATAAATGAGCCGATCAGTGTTGGATAACTGAGGAAAGGTTGTTGCCACCAGCTTGCTAAGCATGTTCTGTTCTTTCTAAATCATGAAAACAAACAAGACAGGGTTAGTAGCTCATCATTTCATGTTATGTGATGTCAGTAGCAAGCAAGTACTTCGTTGCAGTGAGCGTGCGTGTATTTGTAAATGCGTCTCTCGTTCCAGCTGTGAACGAGTCTTTTGTGTGGGAAATGTCTAGAAGTGAAGCTTTCTTCTGTTTACTCTTTAACACTTTCTTTCCATAAAAGATGTAGATCTGCTTAACTTCAATAAAGATTTTGAATTAAATCATTAATTATTTATAGTATGAAATCAGAACGATCTCACCATCATTGTATCTATCTATCTATCTATCTATCTATCTATCTATCTATCTATCTATCTATCTATCTATCTATCTATCTATCTATCTATCTATCTATCTATGGGATCTGGTGGAAAATAGAAAAAACCTAAATAATAAAATAATTTTTGAATACACATTAAAACAATTCCATGTAAAAATATACAAGTTATTAAATGAGTAATTATAGAAAATAAAATGGATTTTCTTTGGTCGGGGTTGATGTTGGAGGGTTGGGGCGCCCCCTAATATAATGATCAGGGAAACACTGGGTTTCATGTATTTATAAATGAATGAATGAATATTTTATTTAAGTGTCATACGCCTGCGTTCCAGCTCATATTGGCTTATTAGACACTATTAACAGGGACCCCTTGTGCTCTTTGGGGGAGGTCCCAGATCCCAGATTGGGAACTACTGTTTTAGAGATTTAAAACATCAAGATATATATTATGTATCGCTAAAGCGAAAAACAAATCTTGATATCAGTTATAGGCCACATGGCCCAGCCCTACACATAGTCGGGCTTTTTGAAAAGACCCTTACAAACATGTAGACTTTGGGAAACTTAATGTTTGAGGCAAACAGCCAGCAATCACCCAGCGAGCAGATGATACCACCATGTTCATGAAGCAGTTAGTAAATGGACTGTGCCAGTGCGTGCAGGTGATTGGCTGCTGATCCTGTGTCTGCAGCTCCGCCCTCTTCCAGGATTGGTCGCCAGCAGCTCCGTTGTCTCTGTGATTGGCCAGTCAGGAAGACTCCTCTATATAAGCTCCTGATCTCCTTCATTCTGGGCAGCTGTGTCAGACTGGAGCAGTTCTCCACTGAGGACTGGGTTCTGGCTGTTTACTTCTGTCTCAGGACGCTCCAGTCCTCAATACACCTAAAAGTAAACACTAAAGAGCGTATGGATCAATAAACATATTTGAGAGTAAAGGATTGTTAGCTTTTATTTCCATTTAAAATGTCCCTTCTGGCTGGTAAATAAATACATGTAGAGAATTATTTATTCCCAGTCAACATGACCAGGAAACGTCCAGATAGCAGATATTTTATGGCCAGTTAATGTATTTCATTAGTGTTCTGTGTATTTAATTAGGATCCGTGTTTATAATCAGGGTTTTCCAGGATCGGGACGACTTGTGGAAAAGTGTTCAGTTCTTTGTTTGCTGGACTTTTATTTGTGATTTATTTTTTCTAATTTCTTTCAAAGACACTGGAAGCCGAGCTGCTGTGTTCGAGTGTTTCAACCATGTGAACAGTTGGATGGCACAAAACTTTCTACAACTCAACAGTTCTAAATCTGAAATGATCTTCATCAACCCTCCTCACTCCACCGCCCATATTGAAGACAGTCTTGGTCCTCTCTCCTCTAACATCACCCCCTCTGCCAGAAACCTGGGTGTTATACTTGATTCCAGTCTTAATTTTCATCTTCACATGAAAAAAGTCACCCAGTCCTGTTTCCTTCACCTCCGCACCATCAGTAAAATCAAACCTGTCCTCTCCCGGCCCGATTTAGAAAAAGTTATCAATGCTCTCATTTTCTCCAGACTCGACTACTGCAGCTCCCTCCTCTCCGGTCTTGACAATAAATCCTCTCTCGCCTCCAACTTGTTGAAAATGCAGCAGCTCGGCTTCTCACTGGTTTTAGCAGAAGACAACATATGACCCTGTTTTAGCCTCGCTGCACTGGCTCCCTGTACGTTTTAGAATTGATTTTAAGGTTTTACTGATTACTTTTAAAGCTTGTTTAGGTCTGGCACCCGGCTACATGACAGAGTTACTGACACCCTACGAGCCTCCCCGCAGCCTTAGATCCTCAGGCAGGTCCCTTTTAGCTGTGCCAGGGTCCAAACTCAAGACCAGAGGTGACCCAGCTTTTTGGCTCCGAGCCCCTCGACTCTGGAACGACCTACCTGAGGAGATAAGGCTGGCACCATCAGTTTCATCTTTAAGTCACTTCTTAAAACACACTTTTATCCACTGGCCTTTTTATAACCTTTTTATTTACTTATTTACTTTATTTCTGACTTATTTATTGTCAGACTTCTATTTGTCTGTGGAAATGTACTCATGCATGTGTCTTTTCTTTGTTGGTTTTATTACCTTACTTTGCTGTGTGCTGTTCAGCACTTTGTAAACCTTGTTTGTTAAAAGTGCTATACAAATAAAGATTTATTTATTTCTTTATTTAAAAGAACAAATGTTCAGCTTTCATGTTTAGAGTGTGAACTCTCTTTATGTGTGATGGAAAGAAACTCTGGGTCGGCCTGATCCATCACATCTACCTGTAACGTCCAGCTGCAGCAGACCCAGAAAGAGTGCTGACACCAAGACCACCAAGAGACCAGGACCACTAGAAGAAGGACCTGTCTGGACAGAACCTGGAGAACATCAGAGAACAGGTTTATTGTGAACAATAGACGTCATTGTTGACTCTCTTGGTGCTGTCCAGGTCAGGTGTTTCTGGTGGCCTCAGGTGCAGCGTTGACTGCACTACAGTAGCTACTTCCACACTGTCTACATGTGGACTGTCTTCTTCTATGGTGCTTTTAAGAGCTTACTTATCCCAAACGCTGCTCCTGCCCCTATCAAACAAAGCTGCTACTGCAGTTTTAAAGCTGAGAGGGTTCTCACTTCACACAGTTTGTCCGTTCAGAGACACCGTAGTAAAAGTGGTGGCACAAATGTGGCAGCTGCATGTCTGTGGACGTACGCCACGTAGATATAAACGTCTCATTGTAAAAGAATAAAACATGTTATTTTAGTAAAGTGTTTAGATGCCAATAGAAGCAGTTTCTGATGATATGTGACATTTTCTGTCAGTGACCTTTGTTTTTGTTCCACGCTGCACCTTTAAGCTCAGTTTTGAAGCTTCCTTTAAAGAACTCTGACATGTTTTTATATTTCAGGTTGCCTCACTTTAGTCCAGCCACGGTCATGTTTTTCCCAGCATGCATCATTCTGACCAGTAAACAGGGATTATTGCTTATATCCAGGTAGAAGTATGTTTTCAGACGGCCTGTACATGTTTTACTTTTCCCTGTGAAGAAACGCTGAGTGAAAAGTTGATGCTGAAATCAGTGGATCCATTCAGCTCAAAGACGTCATAAAAACTTGTATTTAGACTCAGTTTCAGCTCAGATGAATTAGTTATTAAACTGCATGTTTCTATGTGCAGTTAAAATGTTTCCAGTAAATTCCTGCATGGTGCAAGTTGTCAGTGATGTTTCCAGCTTTGATCCGTCATTATGAGCACGTTCCAGCCTGATGCAAAGCTGCCGTCTCCCTTTCACACTCGCTGCTTTAACACATTTATTACATGTTTATTACAACTGATGAGAGAACGCTGAAAAACCAACAAGACACATTTAACCAGCTTTTATTTTCATGTAGCTTGTGATAAAACGTGAAGTATTAAATTTTTCTTAAACTCTGGTTTTTGGAGGCCATGTTGAAACAAAGTGTGAACGGGTTAAACATCAGTATTCTGCTTTACAGTCATGGTGGCCTGGAGCTTCCAGCTGCAGTCGGTAAAAACAGTTAAAAAGCAAACATGCCCACATTAAAACATCCAGTCTGGAAGCAGCAAACCTACCATGCAGGTTTCTGGACTTTGGGAAGAAAGCAGAGATCCTGGGAAAAGCCCACATGGGCAAAGTGAAGAGGAAACTTCCACATAGCTGAGGTTTGACCACGGGGCCTTCTCTGGGAGACGATAGTACCTGCAGGGGATTTTATATCGGTGGGAATCTTTGACACAGTATTGAGGCCTTGAAGAAAAGTAGACTTGTATTTCCACTAAATAGACTCAGATGTGTGTGTGGGCAGCCTGAAGGAATACATGCTAACAAAGTAGCCTGAAGTGTTTGATTCACACATAAAAGCAGCTGCTGGAAAGTTGTCCACCTCCTCATGGCCTCAAACAGACGTCTCTGTTTTCTTTTAGCTCTGTGCTTCATTTGATGGAATTACAAGTAGTTCGCTTTGAACATGTGATCAGAATGAAGCAGCACTAGACTGTCTGAAGGCGTATTTCCACCATTGTAAAGCTAAACTGAGCTGATGTCACTGGGACCAGGTCACAGATGCTTTAGAAATGACTTTGGAGGGAGAAATCATTGGTTTTTATCTTTTTATAAAGGTGGATTTTACACTGGAAATAAAAATGTAAAACTTCAGATTTTCTGGTTTAAGGTGAAATTCTATGTCCAGCTACAATAAATATTTAGTGAAATCCCTGCAACGGCTCCTGGATGTGAAAGTAGATTTTAGAGCCTTGTTGGAAGCAGAAAGTAAACTGAGAAGTTTTTATTTTTCTTCATTTAGATGTTCGCTTCCACTTTTTTGGTCTTTTTGGCATCAAACTTGCATATTTGCTGCTTCTGCCGTGTGTTTGCCTCCATATGTTGCTTTTATGTATTTATCCCTGGAAAGTTCCTCGTCTTCCTCCATCTGTTCCCGACTCTAGGACCAAAGTTTGGATTTGTAATCATGCTGATGTCCCACCTGTCCACTTCCAGGCCTCCCAGCGTTTATTTCTCCTCTAATGCTCCGTCAGGGACCAAGCAGTAAGGCAGCAGGATGCAGGTTTGCTTCAAAACTGCTTCATTTACCCCAAAACCTGAAACCTGTCACCACATCCAGGATTTAACTAAACAGCCTGACAAGAGGCCAAATAAATAGAAGTAGAGTGAAAATCCGAAGTAAAGAGAAGTGAAAGAAATGAAGGAATAAATGAACAGAAACAAACTTCCTGAACAATCAAACAGGAAGTTAAATACCAGTTTAGAAAAGCCAAAGTAAACACAAAGAGGGGAAATAAAATGGCTACTACATTTTGAACCAACCTCAAAATGAAGCCCAAACCCCCCCAATGACTCTGCAGTGTCATAGGGGGGTTGTGGTGGAATCCAATGAAGCTGCAGTAGTTTATCAGTCCTCAGACCTGGACCAGGCCTTTGCTGCACCAGGAAGGAGAGACTGAACCCAGGTACCTGAAAGAAAAGAAACATGAATACGAACATAATCTGACCTCACAGGGTGAAGGTGTGTTCAATATTGTAGGTATGAGGAATGAAAGGAAGGAAAGAGGTGTGTGAAATAGTGTGTATCGTGTTTAGACTTCTGCTTGCAGAGACAATGAAAGTGGAAATCTACTGGTGGTGAGGTGGAGATATTAGCATGTGTGGCTGGCCGTCACGCTCACACACAGGAAGTGGAGGAGAATGAAATGTGTTTATTGTCACGTCTTTGTTCCAGTTTGAACACAAGAATCTTCATGATGCAGTTTCCAGAAGTTTCCAGTTTGAAACGACATCATCACAACACAAGCACCAACATGTTGATAGCAGGAAAGAATCTGATGGAAAGGCCAGAACGTTCCAGATGTTTTTCCTGCTGGGATTAATGCATCATCTGAGCATCATTAGAACTGTTCACACTGAACTCGGATTCAGGTTTAAGTCCAACTTTAGATCATGATGAGCCTTCAAACAGCCATGAGATGAGCTCTGAACTCAGAGGATCAAAGCTTTTTCTCCTCTGAGTCTCCATCGTTCCCTCTAACATCTGCATCATCCAGCTGTGTGTGCATGGCTACAGCGGTCCAGTCTCATGAGTCCAGTCTCAGGTCCTGCTGGCTCTTCTTTCTATGATAAAATGGCAGCTAGAATCAGAAGAAAGTGCAGGAAACTGTTGTTCCTGCTGCTGATGGAAACATCTTTTAATCCCATCAGTGATTCATGTTGAAGCTGATTTTAGAAGCTGAGTGTTTCTAAAAGGTTTCCTCAGACTTCCTCTGCTGGTTTAGTGTCGCTGCTTCTTTTCCGTGTAAAGGTTTGTCAGAAATGAGCTCTTCTGCTTCAGCATCACTGTTGGCTTGATTGTGTAGAAATGGCAGAAGTTTCTAGTTTAGCTCTGAAGTGTAAACTCTGGTTGAGGTGATGGCAGGATTAGCAGCTGCTCTCCCTGTTTGAGCCGCTACATGCATCAATACTTCACAAAGGCCTTAAAGGTCTGAATTATTTCAATGTGCACAAATGAGCTGCTTTTCCATCTTTAAATTCCCTGATGGTTCATGCAGGTTCAGCTTTTACTGCCAGGTGAGGTAGAAGCTCCAACCTTCAATTATCCCTGTAAGAAAGTCAGGAATGTTCAAATAAAAGCATCAAAATCTTCATTTAAAGAAACATGAAGCTGACTGAAGCTGATAAACTACATTTAAATGAAACAGTGAAAGTTTTCAGCTCAAACATTTAAAATTCACCTGCTGACTGAAAACAGATTCATGAAAGTTTATTTGAAATGTGGAGTTTGAAGAATTTAATCCAAAGTCAAACATCTGGAGACAGAATGGGAAAACTGAACATTCGACTTTTTGTTTCAGAAACTATTTCTGATGTGAAAAAATCTCTAATTCAACATGTGAAAGAGTGAAAAAGTCAAATGAAGGACAGAATGAGACAAACAGAGCGACGCACTGGGAGGATTTTCATTTCCAGCATCATGAAGTGAAAGTGACAAGAACTAAACACAAACCATGTCCAGTTGATCCTGGAAGAATCCCAGCTTCTATCTTTAAAGGAGGAAAACAGGAAACATCCAAGGAATCATCTAGAAGAGTTTCATACGTGAATCTGAAAGCTGTTTCTGAAGAAGACAGACGCTTCCAGACTGAACTCTGGTTAATAATGTCTGACAGGATCAAACTCTTTACACACACACAAACACTGAGGAAGAAAACCAGCTGAACAAGAAGCCAAACCCAGGAAGCAGAGGATGATGAAGGTGCTGATGAAGATGTGGAGGAAGATCAGAGTCAGAGGAGACTCTGTAGAAGGACAGAGTTCCAGCAGGACGCTCCACATACGCTGCTACTGCTGGAGACGGAGGAGGAGGACATGCTGTTCATCTGTTATTGTGAGAGACAGCGTAACCATGACGATGAGAGCAGCTCAGACTCCATGAGGATTCATTTCCTCCCAACACGCCGTCTTTACTGGTTCCTCTTCTTCTGGTTCCTCTGGAACTCACTGACAAACGTCTCCTCTCCACTAACATCCCAGTAACAGCGAGCAGTCAGAACATTTCCACACAGAACCTGAAGAGGGCGCCATCACATCTGTCTGGATGATCAGGACATGACTGAGGGACGTCCACTAATGGAAACTTCCTGTTGTTGTCAGACAGGTGGAGCTTCCTGTTCACCGTGTTTGCTTCCATTGACTTTCCAGGAATCTGATGGAGAGAACAGAACCAATCCAGATTCAGGTGTTGATCTATTGACACTTTGATGCTGACTTTGAAAGTGATGAATCCAATGAAAACACACACACACACTTTCTCAGACCTGGTCTCAGCCATCGCTCTCCAATAGGCTCCACTCTGAAAGGAGGAGGGGGGTCAGGTTTGGCTTCTGTCTCCATCTAATCCCTTCTCCTCTACATCTGACTGTTTTTAAGCAGCTTCATCAAACATGAGGGAAATGAATGAAATGTCTGAGCTCCTTGTGTGTGAGAAGCTTTCACCCCCAGCCTCTAAGAGACCAATCACCACTTTGACCTGCTTCTACTTTAATATGAGACTCCTCAGTGAGGACATGATGGAGGAGATGAAAAGATGCTGCTGACAGGAGGAAACTAGACAGGTGAGGTAGAAGTGGACAGACAGGTATGAGGAGCTGTATAGGCCATAATTCATCCTCACACACACACAGTTTTATTCACACATACACATTTTCTCTCTCACATACTGTACATATATTCTTACTCTCACATGCTCACATTTTCTTTCCCTCTTTCATTTATTTTCTCTAATTTAGTGGACGTAGTTAATACGGTAATATCTGCATGTAAGAATAGAACATGTATGTAGAAGAAGAGTGTGTGTGTGTGTGTGAGGAAAGATTTGGTGGAAACGGAAGTAGTTTGGTGGAAAAGGCAGGCAGTTTATGCTGCGCTGTGATTGGCTGAGAAGCAGGTGCAGGTCGTCTCTAGTTCCCGCCTGACATGGATGGAAGAAATGAGACGCAGTGGTTTCAGAAATCTTTCATCATGACATGGTTGTGTTGGTCTCTTGAGCAGCAGAGGACGGTTCATCCGTCCCTAATAAAACTCAGACCGGGTCCAGCATCAGATGAGAGAACTCTTCAGACCTAAAGCCTCAGCAGTCCAGGCATGTACTCAAGACCTGGACCAGAGGGTCGCCACGGTCTTTAAGACACAAGACTCACAAACACTTTGGCAGCTGGACGTCCCGACCGAGGAAAAGGTGAAAATAAAATGTGAATAGAATCTCCAAGTGTTAGTTCCAGTGGACTAAGTCCGTCCTGTAGTGTGTGTTTGCTCATGTAGCTGCAGGCTGTGCTGCTGCTCCCATTAAAGAGAAACACACTTCTGAGAGTCATAGAAGCATCAGCAGTGGCAGCTGGGGAATAATGTGTTGTATGACATGTTGTCAGAGGACAGAAAGTCTTTCTTTGCTGGAGGCTGTGTTCACACCTAATAACCTGCAGACTCTAGACCCGGTCCAGTTGGGGGTCTGCTCCATTCTTCCTGCCCCAGTTAATGGGACTATTTTAATAACACACTCTCCTCACCAGAGCAGCTGTTACAGTCGTCTTTCCACCACTTATCTGGATCACACATTACATAATTAGTTTATTCACAAGCTGATGGGATAAAAATAAAGCTGGTAAAATGAAGCTGCTCTTTTATTTTTAGTCTTTTAGTAAAACACAAAGAAAAGTGACTTTTCTTTTAGGCTGAGTTTTATCAAACATGTTTCTGTCAGTTCAGATAAAGAGTTCTGGAAACTGCTTCCATCAGTCCAGTCACATCACTGTTGGAGCTTAGTGTGTGTTTAACACAACTAGCGGCCGTTTGCTCCGTCCGTAACCACGGCAACATGAGGACGTCTCAAAGTATTGTTTTAGAAAAAATACCAAGAGTCTGGAATGAGTAAAAGTATCATAAACTTTATTAAAGGTAAAATAAACAAAAGACAAATTACTTGCAAGTAATGAGAGTGGTCGTCTTGACTCGCGTGAAGTCGGTAGAGACTCTGGGGAGGCAAAAGGAAAAACAATAGTTATACATTTCTGTAGAGAGAATCCTCCTTCCTGAACACATTGGGTGAACACAAAACTCCAAGAGCTGGCGTCAACGCAACCTCACATAGTTGTGTCTCCATCAGAACCAGTCTGACTAAGGGTCTGAGGAAGGGCCAGTTAAAGGTCATCTTACCCTCGTAGTGAGCTTTTAACAGAGCATGTATATGAAGAGAATAAACGTTAAAAGTGAAATAAAGCACAATGAGTAAAAATGTACAATATAAAAAGTGTATATAGTAAATACAATTAAAAAATGGAAGAATAAATTATTGCCATTATGTGTAAATCCCACTTTTAAATTATTTTCAAAATATCCTATACTTTATTTCTTAAACTACTTAAAGACCTATCCTTCATCCTTCACATATCATTTCAAAGATCTTCCTTATATACCAATCAGCCATTGCCATTTTATAATCACACCTTGAGCAGCATAGAACAATTAAAGACATATAAACAAAAAGAATATCACACAAAACATCCACAGACACTTTCTCATCGATTCACACCTGCAGTCATCCCGCAAACATGCAACGCCATAGTTCATCCATCACACCGTCTCATACACTCACGCTATTATCACAATGTAAATGACGGAAGAAAACAAAAATAATAAGTCATTTCATCTTCTTTAAGACTTAATATAAACACATTTCCAGTATACATTTTTATTTCAGTTCAGTATCGTTAGTTCATTCAAGTTCATTCTTTCCTCAAAATCTCACCATCATGGCCATGTCCCCGGATTTCTTCGCCGGTCAAACTCTGTGAGCGACGTCAACCTCAGGTGCCAGTCCAGGTTTGTCTATTAACATCTCCTTCAAGAGTGGCCGTTGCCCCTTCTCCACATCTTTAGGCAGCCCATAGACTTGAATGTTACATATCCTGGAATAACTTTCTGGACGCACCGTTTCATTCCTTCATCATTCGCCTTATGAAGCAAATCATTTGATTTTTACGGTGTTGTCATCCAATTGTCAGTTTTTCCTAATGCATCTTCAACATCTCCAATATTACCACTTAACACAGATATATCCTGCTTTAAAGCATTTAGTTGCAGTGTCTATTACTTATCTTATTTCTTCCCTAATTATAGCACTAATCAAAGCCATTATATCATGTTTTTTGGTCTTGTTTACCTGCCATGTCTGCTGTAAACACCTGTTGATCATCAGCTGTACTCTGCTCTGATGAAGCTTTTTTGGTTCCCTTCTTTGTTCTTGACTTGCTTAGCAGCACAACACAATCAAAGGTGAGACTATGCAGAAGTCCAATTTGACTTAAAAATGACTGACTTAATATTTCCAAAGTGGCTTTAGTTCTTTGATTTTAACATAGTTTGGCGTATCCTCTTGGTGTGTTCAGCTCCTTCCTTTGTGCATGTCAGTGAATGTCAGTGTGGGCTGTGAACTGTAAAGGAGAGGAGGAAGGTCTGATGTTGCTCCTCCTACCTTTAACCCCTCCTACCTGTCCTCCTCCTACCTGCCCTCCTCCTACCTGTTCTCCCTCCATCACAGGTAGAAATGTGACTCATTCCAGGAAGCAGCTCACCTGTGTATCAGTGGAGATTCTTCTTCTTCTTCTTCTCTGAACAAACTGTAAGTGTGAACTTTCCTCTTTGTTTCTGGAATGTTTGGAGAACGTGTTCACTTCTGATTTCAGCTCCAACTTTGATCTCTGCTGTTTGAAGACAAATCTACATGATGATCAGATCGTTGTTTCTCTGAGGATCAAACTGTGGTTTTGTTGATGTGTAATGAGGCGGGAATGTGGCTCTACAGAACAACTTGAACTCTGACTTTCTCTTCGTGTTCACAGTAAAAACAGTCAGGCAGGTTTTTCAGGTTTTAAGTTTTGTGTTTCAACATTATTTCCTGGATCATAATCCACCTCCACCTTGTTTCACATAAACAGCTCCAGTTACAACAACGTTGGGACTCTGTGGAAAAGTGTGGAAAACAGAATTCAGTGATTTATAAACCTCATCAAGTCATATTTTATCCCCACTAGAAAATAGTGGGATAACATATCAGATGTTGAAACTGAGACATTTTACTATTTAATGGAAAATATGAGATATTACATTAATATTAGATGAGTTACTGTTTGAGTTTATATTTTGGTTTCAGGTCATTGTTTGCATTGCTAGTGTCAGGCTCTGTTGTTAGCACATTCTCTCCACAATCTGACTACAGTTGAGGCTGTGACATAGGTTTACTGCTCAGTTCACATTGGGTTAAGGCACATAGAGTAAAGACCTGCGATTCTACATGTGAAAGTCCACCGAACAAGAACAAAAGCTATAACCTCCTCAATGCACAATGTGCTTCAAACCCATCCCTGTCAGACATGTTACAGACCAAGACGTGTCACCCATAGACACCGCAATCCGCAAAACCTGTTCTTTCCAATGGCATGCACGTCAGTCACACCCTCTGTTACCTTTGGTCTCTGGAACTGTCAGTCTGCAGTGAACAAAACAGAATTTATCAGTTCATTGATAAATCTCTCTGACATTCAGGTCCTAGCCCTGACTGAAACCTGGATCCATCCAGAAAACACAGCTACACCAGCTGCCCTTTCTGTCAATGCAGAATTTACCCAAACACCTCGCTCAGCTGGATGAGGTGGAACGGGCATTCTTATTTCTACAAAGTGGAACTTTACTTCTGTCCGTCCTATGGCTAACTGCTCATCACTTGAGAATCACGCAGTAAAGGTCTCTACACCCATCACTGCTTACATTCTGGTCATTTACCGCCCTCAGGGTGGCAGTATAGATGAGTTTGTCTCTAAAATGGACATGATTCTGTCTGACATTCCTGATGATGGCACACCACTAATTGTCATGGGAGACATGAACATTCACATTGGCAAACCACAGCAACTGACTGTTCAAGTCAGAAAATGCAGATTATCAGAGATAGGTTGAACCAAACAGGCTAGTAATCTTCATAGATGCTGTGCATACAGCACTTTACTTTTCTGTGTCAACAAGGCACCAAAATTTTGGTCCAGCCTGGTAGGTTTTGAGGTGAAGGTCATTTTGCAATATTATCATTTCAATCTCCACCTGTTCAGCATCCAAGTTGAACATTGCACTTAGTTGCTCAGCAATGCATGTCATGTCCACGTTCATGAAAGGATTGTAAATGAATGACACACATGGCTCAAGCTGATCAAGGTCACGAAACCTATTATCAAGCTTTTGTAAAAGTCTTTGTATGATTTCACAGTACTTTTCTGCAACTCTTTCAAATGTTTCAGATACAGAAGCATTGTATTTCAGCACGAGCTGCAGAGAAGGAAAGTGTAGCATCTTTTTTTCTGTAAATGCATACAGAAAATGTTCAACTTGGATTTAAATGCACATAAACCACTTAACATTTCAGCAACGGATATCTTTGCTTTGCAGCTCACCGTTCAAGTGGTGTAGTCTCCCAGGAGTATCTGTTAAAAATGCAAGGTCAAATGTCCACTCTGTATCCTCTAGCAGCGAGACATCTTTACCTTTGGACTGCATGAACTCTTTGATTTCACCCAAACGTAACAAATAACAAAGTAAAACTCCTCCTCTGCTGAGCCGTCAGATTTCTGTGTGCAGCATCAGGTCACCATATTCAGCTGAGATATCCTCCAATATCACCTTGAATGGGGCTTTGGAGTGGATGCTGTTTATGATTTTCAAGACAGTCATCGCATGCTCAAAGCCGATCACTTTTGCATATAATTCCTGCTGGTAAACGATGCAGTGGTAATGTAGAAATTTTGGGAAGTGTGGGTCCCCTTTATAGTGAGTGATGAAACCTGTATGTCGGCCGATCATAGCAGGAGCCCCAAAGTTACCGCTATCAGCTTTTCCAATGTTACCTTTCTTTCTTCTCTGCGGGACATTGAACCAGATCTGAACCGGCCTCTCTACATTTATATTTGCAGTCTGGAATTGACAGGGTTCACGTTCCACTACATATTTTACTGCATTAGAGCATGTGACAAACATCTTGGATCTTGAATGTGATGTAAAACTCCAGATGGAGGAAAGAGGGGTGCTAGACTCCCCGTTCTCCTCCATCTGGGACCAGTTCAAGCTGAAAGTCTTCTCTCTGGTTCAAGTTTCCAACTTGTAGAAATGTGTTGAAATTAATTTGTCAGAAATGAACTCTTTAACACAACAAACTCATTTTAAGGACAAAGATGACAAACAATTAAAAGTGTTTAAGAGTTTAAGAACTGGTTCTGAATTTCAGCCGAGAAATTGGAACCAGAACTAATCTTTCAGAGCTCAGTCTTAGGTTCAGGATCAGGTTTCTAGCTCTTTGTTGAAACCTCCAGCAGTTCTGAGCAGTTAATTATAACAGAACTGACTGCCGGATTTTTAACTGGGTCAGTAAACTCTCTGGGTTTATTTTCACTTTCTCTGAGGTCGTCAAGGTGCAGCTGAATTTCTCCGTGAAATCTTCCATCTGAAGGTAAAACTGAAGCCGTTTTTATTTGGTTTGATAAATCAGACTGAGGGTCCAGAGCAACGAAGGAGAAGTAGTCCAACAGAACCACAGAGGAGGACATGAGGGAACAAAGACCAGAACTATCTGACACCAGGAAGGGTTGCTGTGAACGAGGAAACTCAAAAAAGAAGTAAATAAAAAAGAAAAGAAAAAAAAAGAAAAGTAAAACTTATTATATAACTTATTAAAAGCAAACCTGGAAAATAAGTCATGTCAAAATATGTATGTAATGTTTAATTATCTGGGGAAAAAAGTGGTTATTTTAATGTTTGTGATCCTACTTCAGTTCTATATGCAGGAACGGTTATATGGAGCCCCAAAATTGACAAAATTAAGACTGACATGCATGAAAGCCAAGTAATAGGTAGGGATGGGCGATTAATCGAATTTTAATCACAATTATGATCTGGGTTTTCAACGATCATCAAAATGAAAGGATCCAATTATTTCTGTCTTTCGCAGTTTAGTCTTGTGCTGTCTTCAGTTGCAAATCGAGTGCCACTGGCATTGCAGAGCTCTAGTGCAGACTCCTCCCACAGCCCCGTCTGCTTTAGTTTTATTCAGCGCGAGTTGCAAACACCTCGCCAGTTAAGGGCTGGACACATTCATTTTCGATGGAACTTGCGCAATGAGGCGAAAATCACTGCCCTCATTTAGCCAAGTGACAGGCAACATTCATGCATTAATGTTGCGCTCATTCACGCAGACGTGCACACGGGGGGTTGTAACGTGACACAGGAATATAGAAAAATGTTCAATTTTTGTTAGTTGCGACTAAATAATTCACCAGCTTCCAGAGACACAGAGAGACAAACATTATAAACAAACAGAACTTTTTTCTCAATGAACACAGTGAACAATCTGCGTTTTAAGAAAGTCATCAACACGTTGGACAAACGGCATCAGTGCCATCTCGTCTTCATGTTAGTGGAGTGTCTCCCTGCCCTGGATGATGAGTGTGGTGAGGGTGGTGTGAAGGACGTGGCTACAGTCCAATGTTTCGCCACCAGTATAGACCTGTGGTCAAGCCGCACCATAGAACCGTATATAAATGTTGCACTAAATCTCTTTGACACGGATTTCAACGTGAAAACGAAATGTCTCCAGACTAATTTTTTTCCAGATCACACTGGGCAGAACGTAGCTGCTGGTCTGAGACAAACAATAGCTACAGGGACCTGGTGGAAAGAAACTAGTCTGTATTACCACAGAAAATGCTTCAAATGTTGGAGCAAATTAATACTCTTTTAAACTGTTTTTTCAGGTATAAAATCGTGGATGGCAAAAAATTTCTGACAGCTCAACCAGAACAAATCTGAAGTTTTAATTATCAGTCCTGAAGAAAAGAGAGAGATCATTTTGAGCAAACTACCGAGTTTTAAAGCCTTTCAGTTTATAGGATGTTTGGATGTTCTTTTTGACTCTGAAATGGATTTTACTCCACACATTAAAAATATAACACAAGGATTTTAACCCTTAAAAACATCACCAGTCCGCCCATTTCTCTCTCTTGCTAACACCGAGTTGCCGATGCATGCTTTGATATCTAATAGATTAGATTATTGTAATGCTCTACTTTCTGGTCTTCCTAAAAAGAGTAGTTACTAGTTCACTGTTACTCCAGAGCTCTGCCACATGGGTTTTGACAAGGAATAGAGTGTGGGTTCACGTCACACCACTTTTAAAATTGCTGCATTGGCTACCTGTATGTTTCAGGATTGACTTTAATAATAATAATAATGAATTAGATTTATACAGACCTTTTTTTTTTCAAGGCACCCAAAGTGCTTTACATGGCGTATCCATTATTCATCCACTCCTCACTCATACCTGGTGATGGTAAGCTACGTGTGTAGCCACAGCTGCCCTGGGGCAAGCTGACGGAAACGTGGCTGCCAGTCTGCGCCTACGGCCTCTCCGACCATCACCGAACATTCATACACCAGCGATGCCAACACTGGAGGCAAGGAGAGTTAAGTGTCTTGCCTAAGGACACAACGACAGAGGGAGTGGGAATTGAACCAACGACCTTCTGATCATTGGACCACCTGCCTTACCGGTTGAGCCACTGCCACCCCTGCCCCACTGCCATTAAGGTTATCTTGGTTGTTTTTAAAATGTCTTAATGGTCTTGTGCCTTCTTATTTATCTGATTTATGTGATAGAGTATGAATCTTAGCGGAACTTGAGTTCCTCTAGTACTAGCCTTTTGGTTGTTCCTAACATTTAGACCAAAACCTATGGCGGGGCCTTGTCTCACTGTTATGGGCCCCACCTGTGGAATGACTTGCCTGAGGACCTCAGGGCTGCAGAGACCATTGATGTTTTAAAATACAGGCTCAATAACCACCTTTTTAGTTTAGCTTATAACTAAGTTTTATTCCTGTTTAATCATTCCTTTTAAATTAGGGCTGTCAAAAAATAATGCGTCAATGGCTTTAATTAATTTATGTAATTATTTGCATAAAATTTTTTAATGCAATAAATGCATGCGTAACATGACAACCCTCAAACATTTCTCTCCGTCACAGCGGGACATGAAGAAGCAAGATGAAAAAGTTTAGCCAGGTGGTTCTATGGATGGACTTGAGAATAAACACAGCGTTACACTCACACTATAATGATAGGGAAAGGATTAACCTTTTTGTTCAGATCATTAGTTTTATCAGAGTTTCTTCATCAATGTTGGCTGTTTAACTTCAGTCATCACATCTGGTTGTTTTACTACAGAATTTTTTTTTTTTTAAATGCCAGTGTTTTCCTCATTGGGACCTTCCTCATCAGGAGCTACCCCTGCTCTGACAGCAGGGTAATTGCCATGGTGACTGTCTCTGTCTCGGTAGATGAGAAACTGCACTGCAGCTTTGCAGTTGTGTAGTCGGCACAGTCTGCCTGGGTCTGGGTAGTTTCCTGCGGTGATGACCTCTTTGTAGGGTGGCTCTTGGTGTGGAAGGATAGCGTTTTCTCACCTGGTGCCAAGTTTAAACGGTTATTTCTAGAGACAGCTTGTCTTAGAGGGAGGGGCTCAATGTCCATTTAATCTGTGTGTGCGAGAGAGTATTTTTAGGTGTTTTTAAGGTTTAATTTCTTTTTCTGATAAACTTTGGTGTGTGACTGATGTTTTAAAGATGGTTTTATGGTGCAAAAACTGTTGTTCGTTTTGTGAAGCACTTTGTGCTGTAATTCTGCATGAGAAGTGCTACATGAAATAAAGTTTGATTCATTCATTAAATGAAAAGCTGGATGAAAGATCAATGCTTTTTGACCGTTACAGCCCCCCGATTGTGTGACGTCACCTGAACCAAAAAGCCAAAGAGGAGCTGCCTTTCACAAAGTTCAGGTCCATGTACATAATTATAACAGAAAAGATTAAATGTAAATCCAGAGGAGGGAAATTTGCCAGAGGCAGCACAACCTCATGAGCTATTTCAGTTTGAAATGTTTACTTTCATTTAGTTCAGTGAAGACAGAACTTTAAGTTTATTTAAAACATGTTTTTTAATGCTTCAAATAAAGAAACATTTTTATAAACCTCATTATTGTTCACAATGACTTAAATAACCAACGTCTGTGTAATGATAAAAAGACAATCCTTAAAATGTATTAAAATGAGCTGCTAAGAGCAACACTGTAAAAATCAGGGTGCACCCAAATTAAAAAGTTTGGTACACCAGTACAACCAGTGCTAAAAGACTAAAAGCCTGGACTTGTAATTTAAACCTGGTTTCCAGCTTACTCTGTGAACCTGGTCTGTAGCACTACATCCCTGTCTTCAAAAGAGGCCCTTCTTTCTTTACATAGTGGTATTATCCCAGTCTTTCCTTTTATGGAACTGACCGCATGGTGGGCCCATCAAAATAAAATCCGGCCTCTTCTAAAAATTTGGCTCCTTAGACAGGAATCAGTTCTTCTCTTTCACTGTTACGACCTGACTCAGGGGTATGGTAGGGCGTAACAAAGAATACGGTGTGGACAGGTTGTAAGGTATAATGAAAGCACATTTATTTACAATTCCCGTGAAAGTGATGGACAACCTGTAAAACAAAATAAAGATGAGCTGCGGTTAGAGGACCTGCAGAAAGAAACAAACCAAAACCTATACCAAACACTCACCGAGTGCACACACAGACACAACCGCAACTCGGTGGTGAAACTAAAACCAAACAAAAGCAACAGGCCCATAACTAAAGTGACCGTCGTCACAACACAATAAAATGCTAACCTAGCCCAGCACTAAAACAACCACAAAGTAAACTTAACACAACTAAACACTGTAAACACCCATTGTGGAAAAGGAGGTGGTCGCGACACACACACACCCGGTGCACAACATGAGGGGGAGAGCGGCTGGAGCCATTCTGGCTTCTCCCCCTCCAGACCTGCTTTGGCTGCAGCCTTTTCAGCCTGAGCTTCCCCTTAGGCTGCAGCCTGACTGGTCCAGAGGAGTGCCAGTCACACAGGGGCGGGGACAAAGACGCTGGCCTTAACCACTCCGGGCAGCGCTCTGCAGCCCCTAATCAAAACACAAACGGCCACAGCTGTCTGTAACAAGCAGGGGCCGTAACAACTACAAAGAATCGATTCTTAGAGCTGGCTCATTCATGAACGACACATCACTAAAATCAGAGAAAATACATTTTACAGGATTTAAAGAAGATATTTAGGATGTGAGTAACACAGGAGCTCTTTGGAAGGACCTCATTTGGCGCATGCACTGAGAGTTGCCAAGTCGTGCGCACTATAGGGTCATGTGTTGCACCACTGGACGTGGGGGTGGCTGGTAAAAAGATATAAATGATCAGCAAGGTAGAGCGGTCATCTTGTAACCTGAGGGTTGCCGGTTCGATCCTCGGCCAAGTCAAGTTCATGTCGAGGTGTCCTTGGGCAAGACACCGAACCCCTAACTGCTCCTGATGGGTCATGGTTGAGAGCCTTGCATGGCAGTTTCCACCATCAGTGTGTGAATGTGTGTGTGAATGGGTGAGTGTGATGTATCATGTTAAGCGCTTTGGGTATCATCCCAGGTACAGAAAAGCGCTATATAAATACAGACCATTTACCATTTACCATAGTTTCCTTGTGAGCAGGTTTACTCAAATGACAATGAACAACCTAATGAAATGCCAGGCTCGCACTAGTAGAATACATATCCTTGTAGCATACATAAGGCTTCTAAAATCATTTAAATAAGTACCAACTATTACAACACACTCAAATATATCTGACATTGTAAAACACAAAATAAATCTCTTGATAATGTGTAAACAAATGCCAGAAATATTATATTAACACAAATGCTTGCTAATAATATAACTATTGTGTACTCGCTCTAGCGTGGATAACTTGTGAAGCTAATCCACGAGGCTCATGCTAACACGCTGGTTTAACCAAGCTAACATCTTCATTTTCCCGTGACACACATTGTCATAACAGTACCCAAACTTACTTAAAACATGAGGCAAACAAACTAACAGTTATCACAGTTATGTTTAGTGTTATTTACACATTACATATCTGGTAAAAATATATATAAATGATCACAAGGGAGACTCAGTAATGTTTCCTCGTGAATGGGTTTACTCAAATGAGGAAACTCCGTTAAATCCCCTTGGGAGCATGCGCAGCGAGACAGTCGATACCAGAGTAATGGTTCACTGTGAAAACACGGCTTAAACAATCTCTTAGATTGTATGGAATTGTAAAAACAAATTATTTCAACTGTGTTAACTCAGTTTTCACCATAAGTAATGAATTGATCATTTTTACATCTTTCCCAACACAAATAAACAATATCTCACCTCCTCAGTAAGGGGCCATTTTACATCTTATCACACATGAGACTCAGACAGAAAATGTTTAAAAACATCCTGCTACTGTCTGCAGCTACACAAGCAGAACTCTCTCATGTAGGGACGGAAAGTTGTTCGAACAACCTCCTAAAGCAAAAGAAGTGAAAGAAGGAGGAGCAGCAGATGATGGAAAGGAGGATTTCAGTTGATGTTCAGATGAATGATGTGTGTTTCCTCTGCAGGTGAAGGTAGAAAGTGTGTGTGAGCTGATGTGAATCCAGCATCATGGATCAGGACAGAGAGGAGGGAGTCCCTCCCTCTAAAACCACTCAGAGGTGAGATGTCCATCTCTAACTGTCCATGACTCTTCTCCATGTCAGAGATCACAACTCACATCACCAAACATCTGGATTCACAGGAACCAGCCTGGACCTGGACCTAAAAGTAGGCGTAGGCGTAAACTTAGACCTGGACCTGAACCCAGCTGTGTGTCCATGAAGAGTGACCAGTCATTTGAACATTTAACTAATTTCCATCAACGTCGTGGATCTAACAGACAGTAAGTAGTTGTCAGTATTAAAATGTAAAAGTCAAAGCTGAACTCTCAGAATCAGGTTTTACGCAGTCACAATCCCAGGTGGTGCAACTGCCCTGGAACAGCAACAAAATCAATTTCAAACAGCCTCGGTAAAAAGTTGAAGCCTATGTGGAAGTGCAAAAAATTGCAGTTCACTCCTCATCCACTAGGGGCTGGCTCCAAAACAGAACAAATCCCCAGAGACTCCCATGTTAAAAGGACCAACTTCACAGCAGAAATAAACATGTTTAAAGCCTGGTACAAAAAAAGCATTTTAGGATTAATAGGTTTACCTTCATGACAACTGTGAGGAGGGTGAATTTTTTTCTAACTCATCCGTTTGGATGTTTTTTAATCTTGAAATTCGGCCTAAAAGAAAATGACAAATATCCTTTTCCTGATCATTTGAATTAAGTTACAAAATGAGCAGTCTTGGAGAAGAAAATGAAAATGCAGTTTGTATTATTTATTATTAATTTTATTTATGAGTCAAAAAATGCAGCTATATTCTGAAAATAAAAAAGCATTTCTGTTAATCCATTTTAAATTGAAATAAGGTACAGAGTCACTTCCATATTTCAGAGGCTTTTCATCAGCAGGCTGAGCTGGATGTGGATCTCTGATGAGGCTGGAAGAACTTCTGAGGCTGGCATCAACATCCATCTGGTCTCTTTGACAGCTCCTCTTCATCACACATGAGCTCCTCTGAAAACATCTGTTCTGAAATTCAGCAGGTCTCTGATGGGTTTTAGACTGAACTCTGAGATTTCATAACATTTCTGCTTTTTTATCAGGATCCTTCAGAAGCTGGAACATGGACCTGGACGTGAAGTTAGATCTGAACCTGAACCTGGACCCAGCTGTGGGTCTATGAAGAGTGACCGGTCAAAGGGAGATTTAATTGATTTCAAACAAAGTCCTGGATCTAACAGACAGTAAGTGGTTGTCAGTATTAAAATGTACAAATGTAGACAGAAGTGTTGGTACCCTTCGGTTGATGAAAGAAAAAGTCACAATGGTCACAGAAATAACTTGAATCTGACAAAAGTAAGAATAAATAAAAATTCTATGAATTCTATGAATGTGATTCTATGAAAGTCAGACACTGCTTTTCAACCATGCTTCAACAGAATTAATGGACAAAAATGATGGAACCCTTAACTTAATATTTTGTTGCACAACCTTTTGAGGCAACCACTGCAATCAAACGATTCCTGTAACTGTCAATGAGACTTCTGCACCTCTCAGCAGGTATTTTGACCCACTCCTCATAAGCAAACTGCTCCGGTTGTCTCAGGTTTGAAGGGAACCTTTTCCAGACGGCATGTTACAGCTCCTTCCAAAGATGCTCAATAGGATTTTGGTCAGGGCTCATAGAAGGCACTTTAAAATAGTCCAATGTTTTTCCCTTAGCCATTCTTGGGTGTATTTAGTGTTTTGGGTCATTGTCCTGTTTGCAAGACCTGCGACTGAGACCAAGACCTGGAGTTAAAATTAAAATTAAACAACCTTAAGAAACAATAAGAACAGCTTAAGAGTGAATAAATAAATAAGTAAATAAATAAGTAGTACTATTGAATAAAATGAAAATAAAATAATGTAAAATAAATAAGGATCAAATAAATTTAGTTAAAAGTTGAGCTAAAAAGGTAGGTCTTAAGCCTCTTCTTAAAAACATCAACGTTCTCCGCAGCCCTGAGACCCTCCGGCAGACTGTTCCACAAACGAGGGCCAGGGCCATAACAATGGAAAGAGGCCTCGCCGTATGTCTTGGTCCTCACCCTTGGAACAACTAAAAGGCCAGTACCAGAGGACCTCAGGGTCCATGAGGGTTCATGACTTAAAAGAAAGTCTGATAAATAAGATGGCCTAAGACCATTAAGACATTTATAAACTACTAAAAGAACCTTAAAATCAATCCTGAAATGCACAGGGAGCCAGTGCAGCGATTTTAAAACTGGTGTGATGTGTTCCCGCCCTCTGGTCCTCGTCAGAACACGTGCCGCTGAGTTCTGAAGTAGCTGTAGGTTTAAGATGGACTTTTTGGGGAAGACCAGAGAGCAGGGCATTACATTAATCTAATCTACTTGAAATAAAGGCATGCATCAGCACCTCCGTGCTGGCAAGGGCCAGGATTCAACCAGCAAACAGCTGCAGTTTGATCCCTAAACCCAGTCAGATCAGTCTTTATCTGAGGTGGGTCGCGCCAACCCAGTGCTGTGCACTGTCCTATACTGACCATGCAAATACAATGGACTTTGTGAAAGACTTTTCTGTTCTTCTGGCCGAAATTGTACCTAAGTATGACTATGCAATTGTTCCTTGGGGATTTTATTACTCACGTGTGTTGTCGTGATAGGCCGTTGATGAAGGACTTTTTAAGCCTTATTGACTCTCTTAATCTGATGCAGTGTGTGTGTGATCCCACACATGACACATTTTAGACCTTGTCCACTCATATCGTTTATTTGTTTCTAACTTGGAGATCTGTAAGGATGCAATTTCTGATTGTTGTATTTTAAGTTTTTCCTGTGATGGTTTCAAATCTAGCGCTCCTGTTCAGTGTCGTCAGGTTTTTACTGCTGGTAAGTTCTCTGTGGCTTTTAACAAGCTCTGTGATCTCCCTGCCTTTGCTAATACAGAGGTGCTCAGCTCCTGGTTCAACTCCTTCTGCAAAACTATGTTGGACTCTGTGGCTCCAATAAAAACTGTGAATCCCAGGGCTAAATCTGAGCCCTGGTTTAATGAGGAAACTCAAGCAGTTAGACGGGAGTAGCGCAAAGATAAGCAGAGGTGGAAATTGGAGAAGCTGCAGATTTCCATCCTCATCCGTAAGGACTGTTCAGGCCGCACGGTTAAGGAGGATAAAAGAAAATATCTGGCAAACCTCATTGAGTCTAATCGTCATAACCCACATGTGTTATTCAAAACCATTGACACTGTTCTTAATGCCCCGCAGCCTGTTAGTTTGCAGGCATCGTCTGAGACATGCAGTAGCTTCATGCAGCTTTTTATTGATATGGTTGCAACTGCAAGGACTCTCGTCTCTGCTCCTGCATCTGACCCCTCTGTCTCTGTTTTTTTTGTCCTGCAGCTCTTGAGGAGTTTGAGCTGGTGTCTTTATCAGTTTTGGAAGATCTGATTGGCCATATTAAGCCGTCAGGTTCTCCCCATGACGTTGTCCTTCCTGGTTTCCTAAAAAAAAGTTTTTCTTAGTTCAGGGCAGGTGGTTCTTGTCATTATCAACAGTAGTTTGTCATCTGGAGTTGTTCCGTTGAGTTTTAAACAGCACCAAGTCAGCTTGGACTTAACAGCAGCTTTTGACACCGTGGACCACAACACTTTAGTGGCTCAGCCACCTAGTGGGCATTGGTGATACTGCATTGGAGTGGTTCACGTACTATCTTTCCAACAGAAGTATGAGTGTGAGCTTTTGGAAATTTTGAATCCAACTCTGCTCCACTTATGGGATTCCCCAGGGGTCAGCCTCTACTTTTCTCTTTGTATTTACTGTCCCTGGGATCAATCCTGAGAAGGCATCTCCTATCACTTCTACGCTGACGATAGTCAGATATATGTGCCACTCAAAAAGAAAAATTTTTTCTCCTTTGCACCTTTTCTGGCATGTCTCAAAGACATCAAAGCCTGGTTGGCCTTAAACTTTTTAGATCTTAATGAGGAAAAAAACTGAAGTGTTGGTGTTTGGTCCCAGTGGCTTTATGATCCCCATCTGTTGAATTGGGCCCTTTGGCAGCTTTTTTTTTAAGCCAACAGTAACAAACTTGGGTTTTAAGATGGATAGTGACTTTAAATTGGATAATCAAATCAACTCTGTAGGAAGTCCAGCTTTTTCCACATCAGGCAGCAAGCTAAGATCAAACCTTTTCTTGCACAACGGCACTTTGAAACCGTAATCCATGCCTTCATTATATCTCAGCTGGATTACTGTAATGCTCTTTATTTTGGGGTTAGCAAGTACTCCCTTGTACGTCTCCAGCTGGTGCAAATTGCAGCTGCATGACTCCTAGTTGGATTACGTAAGAGGGAGTACATAATCCCCATCCCAGCCTCCCTTTACTGGCTGGCAGTGCACTACAGATTTAATTTTAAGATAATTTTCTTCAGTTTTTAAATGGTCTGGCCCCTCCTTACCTCTCTGAGCTACTTGACTCCTACGCTCCTTCTTGGTGCCTTAGGTCAGCTGACCTGCTGCTCATGGACATCCCGAGATCCAAAGGGAATCTCAGAGGGGACGGAGCTTTTTCAGTTGCTGGTCAAACTGTAGAATGAGCTCCACCTCCACAGTAGACAAGGTTCTTCATTGTCCATTTTTAGAACTCCTCTTAAAACCCATTTTTATTCTTTGCTTTCAGCCCAGTATGAGACTGTTCCTGTTTAGTTTGCTGTGGTTTGTTTTATTTATTGGTTTTATTTGTTTTTAATGTTTAAAAATACAATTTTAAAAGAATAAACTGTTTTCAAAACAACAATTAATTTACTATATTATTTATTTCAGTTAATTGTATTTTCTGTGTTGCTTTTTCCATTTATTTATATCACTTTGTTTCAAAGGTGGTTCTTTTATAAAGGGCTTTATAAATAAAGTTGAATTGAGCTGATTCAGGTCTTTCAAAAGCTGGATTTCTCTAAGAACTCAGAAAGCTTCATGTTTCCAGTGTGAACGAGCTCCTCTTACTGTTCATGCTGTGTGTTACATATGATATCCAGTCCAGACACTGTTAGGAAATAACATGCTGCTCCATGTAGAGCTTCTTTTTCTGGCTGACTTTGTCTCTTTAACAACTTTAGCTGAATGCGTTGCTGCTTCCAATAAAACCTTTGTTTCCATTTCCTAAACACAGTAAAGCTGCTCTGTGAACATGGAGAAAATAATAGTTTAAATTTGATGTTGAGTTGGTTTACTTGAACATTCAGAGGCAGATTTAAGTTTTTATTTTATTTTAGAAAACTTCCAAACCTTCCAGGAAACAGAATTCCTGAATGTTCCACATGGAAAGAATATTCCTTAAAACTCCCTTTGACTCACAAACAAACCAAAACTATTTCTGGTTTAAACTCTAACAGTTCCTCTCATGGTTCTCCATCTGACATCAGTCAGTCTCATCCAAGCACACACTGGCTGTGGCTGCCTTGCTCCAGGGCACCTCAGCACAGAGCTTCATGAAGGTGTTGGTGAGAGCTTCCTAAAAGCTGAAAGCAGCTTCTCCATGTGACAGAATGTGATATGATTCTTCCTGATTCCTCCACAGAGTGGACCAGCAGAGCTCAGAGCTTCCCAGTGGTCAGTCTGCCCAGCAGCATCAAACACAGCTGGACTCCATATTTATGGTCTGTACATGTACAACAACTACTTTTCCATCTCTTCTGTCCACATCATCTCCATGCTGACCTTTGTAGACCAGTGGATTGTCAGTGTGTCCAACATGGATCTGATGTTTGGCTCCATGATTTCAGTCTGATTGTGTCCTTCATATCGTTTCTCTTCCAGCTGCTGGAGGACAACATGATCACTTTCATGAAGAAGGAGCTGAAGAAGTTCCAGAAGCTTCTGAGTCCAGATTACCCAGAATGCTCAGTGTTGGAGGGTGAGGATGAGGAGCAGAGGAAGAGCAGCAGAGAGGCGTTAGTGAAGATCACAGTGGACTTCCTGAGGAGGATGAAGCAGGAGGAGCTGGCTGAGCGTCTGCAGAGCAGTAAGAGGATTTCTCTAAAGATTGAAGCTGCTGGATAAATGACACATTTACTGATGTCTCAACACATGAACATCACATATTCACATCCTCATTCCTCAGAGGCTTCAAATCTTTACTGACTCTTCTTATTTCTTCTTTTCTTTCAGAACTTCAGGCTCCAGCTTGTCAACGTAAACTAAAATGTGGTCTGAAGAAGAAGTTCCAGTGTGTGTTTGAGGGGATTGCTAAAGTAGGAAACCCAACCCTTCTGAACCAGATCTACACAGAGCTCTACATCACAGAGGGAGGGACTGCAGAGATCAATGATGAACATGAGGTCAGACAGATTGAAACAGCATCCAGGAAACCAGACAGACCAGAAACAAGCATCAGACAAGAAGACATCTTTAAACTCCCACCTGGAAGAGACGAACCAATCAGAACAGTGATGACAAAGGGAGTGGCTGGCATTGGGAAAACTGTCTTAACACAGAAGTTCACTCTGGACTGGGCTGAAGACAAAGCCCACCAGGACATCCAGTTGACATTTCCACTGACTTTCAGAGAGCTGAATGTGCTGAAAGAGAAAAAGTTCAGCTTGGTGGAACTTGTTCATCACTTCTTTACTGAAACCAAAGAAGCAGGAATCTGCAGCTTTGAAGAGTTCCAGGTTGTCTTCATCTTGGACGGTCTGGATGAGAGTCGACTTCCTCTGGACTTCCACAACAATGAGACCCTGACTGATGTTACAGAGTCCACCTCAGTGGATGTGCTGCTGACTAACCTCATCAGGGGGAAACTGCTTCCCTCTGCTCGCCTCTGGATAACCACACGACCTGCAGCAGCCAATCAGATCCCTCCTGACTGTGTCGGCATGGTGACAGAGGTCAGAGGGTTCACTGACCCACAGAAGGAAGAGTACTTCAGGAAGAGGTTCAGAGATGAGGAGCAGGCCAGCAGGATCATCTCCCACATGAAGACATCACGAAGCCTCCACATCATGTGCCACATCCCAGTCTTCTGCTGGATCACTGCTACAGTTCTGGGGGATGTGCTGGAAACCAGAGAGGGAGGAGAGCTGCCCAAGACCCTGACTGAGATGTACATCCACTTCCTGGTGGTCCAGACCAAAGTCAAGAAGGTCAAGTATGATGGAGGAGCTGAGACAGATCCACACTGGAGTCCAGAGAGCAGGAAGATGATTGAGTCTCTGGGAAAACTGGCTTTTGATCAGCTGCAGAAAGGAAACCTGATCTTCTATGAATCAGACCTGACAGAGTGTGGCATCGATATCACAGCAGCCTCAGTTTACTCAGGAGTGTTCACACAGATCTTTAAAGAGGAGAGAGGACTGTACCAGGAGAAGCTGTTCAGCTTCGTCCATCTGAGTGTTCAGGAGTTTCTGGCTGCTCTTCATGTCCGTCTGACCTTCATCAAGTCTGGAGTCAACCTGATGGAAGAACAAAAGGAAATTTCTAAGATGTCTACAAACCTAAAAAAACCAAACCTGAAACGTCTCCATCAGAGAGCTGTGGACGAGGCCTTACAGAGTCCAAATGGACACCTGGACTTGTTCCTCCGCTTCCTCCTGGGTCTTTCACTGCAGACCAATCAGAGTCTCCTACGAGGCCTGATGACACAGACAGGAAGTAGCTCACAGACCAATCAGAAAACAGTCCAGTACATCAAGAAGAAGATCAGCGAGACTGTGTCTGCAGAGAGAAGCATCAATCTGTTCCACTGTCTGAATGAACTGAATGATCGTTCTCTAGAGGAGGAGATCCATCAGTTCCTGAGATCAGGACATCTCTCCACAGATAAACTGTCTCCTGCTCAGTGGTCAGCTCTGGTCTTCATCTTACTGTCATCAGAAGAAGATCTGGAGGTGTTTGACCTGCAGAAATACTCTCCTTCAGAGGAGGTTCTTCTGAGGCTGCTGCCAGTGGTCAAAGCCTCCAGCAAAGCTCTGTAAGTACATATATAGCAGGATGTGGAGAAATATACTGCTGCTGTTTTATAGGAGAGAATGTAACAGAGAAATACTTGTCTTATTTTTGCAGCTCCAATTTGCTGCAGAGCAGGTTTGGTTCTGAGATCAGAGATGAACACAGGTGAATGGTCAGCCTCATAGAAATTTGAACGTTTCAAAAATATATCTTTGTGTAGACACTGAGAGAGTCTCTTTCCAACTCTCTTAAAAGACCGTGTTGTTTGATTTTCACTGATCTCCATCTTCCTGAGAGATGTTTCATCAGACGGGAACGCTGATGGAGCTTAAAAAAAGAAAACTGATTAAAGTTTGCTCCTGCAGACATTAAAACATTTGGAACTGTTGTTACTTATTTTTTTTACTGTGAGATCTGATTGGGTTCTACAAAGTTGGTTTCTTTTTTTAAATAATGAAACAGATTTGAAGAGTTTTGTGGGGAAAGCTTCACGTGAAAAGTTGCCGGACTTCTGAATTAGATCTTCCACAATCTCTTGAATTTACATCTGAGAATCTGGACATTGAACTGATTGCATTATGTGGTTTTCAGTATTTCAGTGGACAAGAACAACTTCAAGATACATGACGATTAAAATTCAGCAAATGGGAGAAATCAGACTATTGTAATAATCAGATCTGGCACATTTATATGCACTTCTGATATGATCAGATTGTTGGTGTGCTTGTAAACAGACGCATTGATGGTGTGACATAGTTCCTCCATCACGAAGCTCATGATGTGCTGATAAAAGCTAAACTCTATTCCTCACTGATCTGATCTGAAGTCAGCCTCACTCATCAACCTGATAGATTCGTTCTTGAGGTACATGATGTACTTTGTTGTATGAATCAAATGTTCAGATTGTCACTGATTTTCAGTCTGATTCCACCATGAGGGCTGATTATTTTGTCACATATATTATTTGTTTTTCTCTGTAACTTTCTCTCCAGGCTGAGTGCGTGTGGTCTCTCAGAGACAAGCTGTGGACATCTGTCCTCAGTCCTCAGCTCCCAGTCCTCCAGTCTGACAGAACTGGACCTGAGTAACAACGACCTGCAGGACTCAGGACTGAAGAAGCTGTGTGGTGGACTGAAGAGTCCAGACTGCAGACTGCAAACTCTCAGGTCAGGATTCATTAAACTAAAGTTTAAAATCAGTTTTTATTGTACACTAAGAGAAAACCTGTGGAAGGTGTTTATATGATTGTGCCTGATTTAAGCCTTTTACACCACATGAACTTACCAGAACCAGCAACCTGTCCCATATTCCTAACCTCGCTGAACAAAATAATTATGTTTACACCGCAGCCCGATCCATGAATGAATGCCCAGCCAGTCCTGTTACCAGCAAATTCAAAGCCAGCCTTGCCTCCAAATTTGGTCACTTACCTTGAAAAGGAAAAGGTAAATTGGGAGCCATGCCACCACCATCGCTCTGCTGTTGCCCAGACCTCAACATGAAAAAAAAAATTTAAATCATCACATACACTTCTCATATGGAGAGACTCACACACACACTCTCCAAGTTTGAAGTGATTACTTTCCTTCCTTTGAGGAATAGTGAGTGTTGATACAACGGAGTCTGGAGGTCAGCGCCACCAAGCCAGGGGATGATCAGCGTCGTTGGTGTGAGTCGATCATATCCCAGAGAGAAAACAGTAACCCGTCCACGCCCCCCTGTAACAGGTATCTGGTGTCTTGGTTATAGGGAGGAGCAACCGTGAGTTCAATCACAGATGTGATGAGGTTCAGGTGCATCTGTGTGCTGCATGTGCTTTTGTTTCAGTTCATGATTACAGGTAACAGTCCAACAGTCCCATAACACACAATAATAGCACATAGTAACAATTGATAATGTCTATCGCTTTGTAGTGCACAGCAATATAAATAATTTAATATGGGGTTACTTGACCATACTGAAAAACTCAAGCGGCAGTGTTTTGTATCCTATGACAGAAACAGACTAACAAATATCATGGAAGGACCCCTTTGAGACAGGAGAAGGATTAACACTCTTTATTAACAACCATAGGACAAGTGAAATAATCTTGCGACTGGTAGGAACGTGGTGAAGCTGCCAGAAGATCAGGACACATGGAGCCAGGCTGAGAGTGAGGATAAGTCCATGAGTAAAGTAACAACAAGGTCTAACAGGGAATGTGTGTGGTGCTGGAGTTTAAATGGATGGGGAGAGGAGAATGGGTGTAGGTGAGGCTGATTAGCAATCTGGAGACTGACTGCTGTGGTTAATAGTTGGAGTGTATGTGGCAGGGTGAGAAGAATGCGAACAGGTGTGGATGATTAGTATACTGTGATTGACTGGCTGGAAAGGGTGTGGATGTGGCAGACACTGGTCCAGATGTGACAACAAAATAAAAAAAAGCAGCAAAAGAAATCCATAGTGATGGATGTAGCCATTCCCAACAATGAAAATATCAGGAAAAAGTAATACGAGAAACTAGAGAAATATCAAGGACTCAAGGAAAAGCTGGATAAATCCTGGAAGGTGAAGGCAACAGTTGTACCAGTGGTCATCGGAGCACTTGAAGCCAATAATGTGAGACAGGTCCAGTTTCTCTGAACATCTGATGACGTTCAGCTTTAGTTTCACAGCAGTTCTCTCAGAGTTTCTGTCATACGTGTTGTTTTCTGCAGCCTGTCAGGATGTCTGATCACAGAGGAAGGCTGTGCTTCTCTGGCCTCAGCTCTGACCTCCAACCCCTCCCATCTGAGAGAGCTGGACCTGAGATACAACCATCCAGGAGACTCAGGAGTGAAGCTGCTGAAGGCTGCACTGAAGGATCCACACAGACTCAGGTATGGAGAGGCTGCTGCAGCCACACAATGTCTGATAGAGGAGGAAGATCTGCAGACATTTTCTCTGTCCTTCACTCAGTCCTGCTTCATGCTGGATATGAGTGTTATATGAACCACCACACATGTAGGAGCCTTTTTCCTTTGCTCACAGCACATATGTGAGTAGGAGAGTCTCCAAGGAGAACATCTGCAGGAACAACAGTGATAACTGTCTGTTGCTCAGAGTTTCTTCAGTCTGGAAACATCTCTGCAGGTTAAAGGGACATTCTGTCATAGAAACATCTTTTCTGTCCTCTTTATTTTTCTGTTTAACCTTTATTTAACCAGGAAAGTGCCACTGAGATTAAAAACCTCTTTTCCAAGGGCATCTTGCCCAAGAGGCAGTAAAAAATCAACACACAGTTACAACATTAAAACAAACAACAATGAAATAAAACAGGTCTTGCTTAGCTTGGATTTGAAGGCATTTAAGGGCAATAGTTCAGTTCATTTCCAGCCTTTCTGCAACATGTTCCAAGTGAAAGGAGCTGCCTGAACAAAGGCTTTCTTCCCTGCAAAAGTAACAGAGAGCAACAACTGATCATTTGATGGTAAAGAGTACTAATCAACCCTTCTCTGTGTGATCAACGCACAACTGTAAGGAGGCAGTAGTCCAACCTAGTGTTGTAAATAAATGTGTACCAATGACCCTGCGTTCTAGTGGCATGAGAGGGCCATCCCACATGAGTACAAATCACAGTGATGCGTCATAGCGCTACATTTAGTGATAAATGGCAGAGAAGCATGATAAATCGTGTCTACCATTTGAAGACAAGAAGACGAAGCATTCATATAACAGAGGTCACCATAATCTAGCACAGATGAAAAAAGTTGCAGTGACAAGAGAAAAGAAAATTTCTTCACAAGTTTTTCTATGTGTGGTTTAAAAGTGAAGGAGTCATCAATCAAGACTCCAAGGTACTTGTATCCATGAACCACTTCTATGACATTCCCTCCAAGAGTGGGCACTACTAGAATAGTGTCGGGCACCTTCTACACCTTCTACCTTCTACAAGCTTAGTCTTGTCACCACTGATGTCTAATTTTGCCTGAGTTGGAGATGTACCGTAACAATAAATAACTGTATTATCAGCATAAAAATCGATATTAGCATCAGAGATATTTAAACCCAAGTCACTAATGTACAAAATAAATAGGAGGGGCCCCAAAACTGAGTCCTGCGACACCATCTTTTTGACAACAACAAATTCAGAGCAAAGATCCTCATATTTAATGCACTGAGTCCTGTAAATCAGGTCATTTGATAACCATGCAACTACCTGCGCTAACAGTCCAAGGCCAAGTAGTCTGTTTTTTAAAATAGTATGGTCGACAGTGTCAAAACCTTTTGACAGGTCTATAAAAAAGTGAAGCACAGTACTGTTTCTCATGCCACAATAATATAATTTATCACCTTCCTAGTAGCAGTGATAGTACTAAGCTTTTTTCTGAAGCCTGATTGAAATGACCCTTCTGACCCTGGATCAGACACAGAGATGCTCCAGGAAATGTTAGCTTAGCTTAGCTTAGCACAGATATTTATAAAAGCGTGTGAACAGTCATGTTCTTGTAAAGTTCTCTTTAGAAATCAGTCCATGTGGAAATGTGCACATGTTGATCAGACCTGTATTCTTACCTCTGTATAGATACATTTAAACACATGATGGATGAAAAGCTTCCCATGAATGATGATGCTCAGTGATTCTCCCACTTACTGGAGGCTCCTGATGCTGAATCACAGCAACAGACCCACAACATGAATTTAGATGAGACACATATAGAGCAGGAAGTATTCTGGTCCCTGAAGACTCGTTCCCTCTAGATTCTTTCATTCTTTCTGTTTGTGCCGGTGCTCGATGCAACGTCACACATGAGTGTTGTAGTATTTATCAGTTTCCTTCAATTAGCTGCATAGAGCTGATCAAAATGATGGACACAATCAATAAAACCCCTCCCCCTGATCTGATCTGAAAAGAGGAGTTAGACAGAAAAACACAAGTTCTTTACTTCTTCATGCTCCTGAAGTCTGGCTTAATGTATTATGATGTGGACATGATCAAAATTCAGTGAACATTCTAATGCCCTAATTATACGTTGTTTTCCCAGAAAATGCACTGTAATCCTAAAGATTTCAGACCTGCTGTTGGACTGGAGTCTAGTTGGACTGGATCAGGAGTCTTCATGTATCAGAACAGTAACACCTGAACAGTGGTACGACCTACTTGGAGCCACTAAGAGGCTGAGTAGAGCCCTACTGTCCCATGGGAATCTACTGAGAACCACTGATATTGTTGATTCAGTCATGTGATAACAGTTGGATTGGGTGCTGGAGGACTGGAGATGGCTATGTGCGCATTGTGATGATGATGATAATAACATCAATTCTTCCGGTTAACATGAAAAGTTATTTCTAGTTATTTTGTTCCAGAAAAAGTATTTGACTGAGGAAACTGGACATTTTTATTTGCATTATACAAATTTGGGGTCATCGTCCATAGGCTGGATAAAAATATTATATAATAACTTAAATGCATGTTTGAAGACCAATGATCAAACTTCTCCATGTTCTGTTTGCAGAGAGGTACCAGGCAGGGCTTCCTGCTTTCTCCCAACTGCAAAATGATGAAATTAAGAAATCAAAGGAATCCATGCCAAAATATAGAACATAAGATAAGTCTTAATACTGATGATGTATTACTTTTTCTCCAGGACTCACAGATGTCCAGCTACTAAAAACAATAGAGGATGATCTCTCATTGTGGAGGTGCTTACCCATATCACTCATGGAGAGGGTTGCCACAGTTAAAATAATTGTTCTACCTAAAGTCAACTACTTGTTTTCAAAGATACCCACTAAACAATCCTCCAGCTGGTTTAAGTCACTGGATTCACACATATCAAAATTTCTGGAACCCTGACAACTTGCAAATCAAAAAGATTAACTTCACTCAATGGAAAATAAAGGAATAAAACATTTAAAACATAATAAAAAAGGAATCATCTTGTGATTTGATATACTCATATCACAATATGGAATCAGTAGTACTAAATTTTTAGAATATCACCAGTTTAGATCTATTCTATGTTAAAAAAAAAAATACAAATTTAACTTGCAGATACCTATCAGGGTAGCAAAATTCTTAAATCTCCATGCCCCAAAGCTATTATCAAAGCCATATAAAATATTATCTAATAGGAAGATTCAATCTCTGTTCCAACTCTAAAATTGGAGACTGACTTTTTCAGTAAATTTAATCAAAATGAATGATCACAAATATGTTTAAACAGCTTTAATATGACTTCATTCAATTAAGAATTCAAATATGCAACTAATACAATTCAAAATTCTTCGTAGAACTCATTATACAGGACGAAGGATGTTCAGGATGGGTTTGTCACAACCAAATATTTGCTCAGACTGCACAGATGAAATGATTGACTACTACTTCTATACCTTAGTGTCCTGCACATCTGTCCACAGGTTCTGGCTTCAGGTATGTGAAGACATGTCAACATGGCTTAAGTGTAATATTCCTGCAAAACCCAGACTGTCTACTAGGTGGGTGAAATTAATATGGTAATAAACTCTGCACATGCGATCCTTACAGTCGTATACATCGCAAAGAAAATGATCCTTGTGAATTGGGAAACCAAAAATAATCGTTGTATTCATAAGTTCAGGTCTTACTAGACCACATCAGTAGTGAGACATTATCTTCCTCCTCAACAAATCAGTTAGCTGAATTTCATTCCCTCTGGTCCCCTGTGATTAGCTCCATCACTTAGTGTAGGTGGAGGACTGTGATCTCGTTCCTTTTGGGGTTAGATATTGGCAGGGGGTGCTTGATGGCTGCGGGTCCTTGGTGGTTTCCCATGGTGGGGATCTGAGCAGCTCTGCTGTGGGGGAGACTCTATGGTCGTCCCTGTCGGGGACTGTGGGGGGTCTGTGGTTGGGGTCGCCTCATGGCAGTGGGGCATGGCCGCTGGTGGTGCCTGAGTCAGTGGCTGTTGAGCCTAGGTGAGGTGGCTGGACTGTTCTCGGTTGGGCTGGATGTGGTTTCTGGGCTCTGGTGCCTGGGGCCCTCTCTTGGTGGTGGGGGGGGGGGGATTCTCAGGGATTCCTGATGATTGTTGTCCTGATGTTTTCCTGTAGGAAATTATTTGTTGTATTTCTGTACAAGTGTAATAGTTGGTTGTCGGACGTTAGTTTGGATTGAAGGGTTGTTGTCTTCTGTCTATTATATCTTTGTCTCCTCTTTCATTTTCTTCTCTCAATATTATTATGTCCATGTTAGCATGCTCTGACCCCCCTCCTCCTTTCAGGGTGGAGCCTGCTGGAGAAACATGGTTAAGACCAGGAGGTCTAAGGAAGTGTAAGTGTGTTTTTCATTGGATTCATCACATTCAACCATCTTCACACTGTCCCATCACTCATTCATCAGTCAGCATCAAAGTGTCAATAGATCAATAACTGCAGCTGGATTGTGTTTGTTCTCTCCATCAGATTCCTGTCCACTCACCATCCACATGGACACAGTGCACAGAAAACTCAAACTATGTCACAACAACAGGAAGGTGACATATGTTAAGGAGTTTCAGTCATATCCTGATCATCCAGACAGATTTGATGATGACTGGTTTCCTGAGCTGCTGTGTGAAAATGTTCTGACTGGTCGCTGCTACTGGGAGGTCGAGTGGAGAGGAGATGTTTTTATATCAGCAAGTTACAGAGAAATCAGCAGGAGAGGAGGCACCAGAGAATGTTGGTTTGGATTAAATGATCAGTCCTGGAGTCTGAGATGCTCTGATGATAAAGGTTACTCTGTCTGGCACAATAATGGAGAAACACGCATCTCCTCCTCCTCCTCCTCCTCCTCCCCCTCCTCCTCCTCTTCTTCCTACTCCTCTGTCTCTAACAGAGTAGCAGTGTATGTGGACTGTCCTGCTGGCTCTCTGTCCTTCTACAGAGTCTCCTCTGACTCACTGATCCACCTCCACACCTTCATCACCACATTCACTCATCCTCTCTATGCTGGATTTGGTTTCTGGTCCAGCGCTACAGGTTCCTGGGTGTGTGTGTGTTGAGTGTAAAGAGTGTGATGGTAGCAGAGAAACTCTGACTGGTGAACAGATACTTCAGTCTGTACATGTCTGTCTCTTTCACTCAGAAACATCTTTTCAGATTCATGGATTCAATCAGTTTGTGTGTGAAACTCTTCTAAATGATTCCTTGGAAACTTCTTCCTCTTCCAGTCCTTTAAAGATGGAAGCTGTGCTTCTTCCAGGATCCACATGTTGTTTCCAGTCAAAGCTTCACACTGAATATCAGGATGTTGTGTTCACTTCATGTCAGCTGCAGTTAGTTCCACTTCATGATGCTGGAAATGAAAATCCTCCCAGTGTTTCACTCTTAGTTTGTTTGCTTCATTCTGTCTTTATTTGGACTTTCTGACATTTTCACATGTTGAATTAAAGATTCATTTTCACGTCACACATTTCATGTTTTGCTTCATTTTTCACCACAAATGTTTGACTTTCTACTTAAAATGTAGAATTTAAAGAATTTTCATTAAAACTTTCACATATAAATTTTATCTTTATTTTCATTCAGATTATTTTAGACTTTTTGTGAAAATATTTGATGTTTAATGAAAAATAAATATGATGTAATTTCTCTTTTATTTCTGTTCATGTTGTTTTGATATTTTATCTCAAATTTCATTTTATTTTTTATTTCAATCCAGTGACTCATTTGAATATTTAGATTTTTCATGTTTTCCATCATGTTTGATTCTTTGTTTTGTTTAATAAACATTTAACTTTTATTCTGAGGTTGTTTTCATGAGAAGAAACGTCTTGTTGCACCTCGATGTTCTACCGAACGCTTCAGAAGGTCTTTGGTTCCTGCAGCTGTCAGATTTTTTAATGAACCTGCAGCTTTTTGTTTGTTTTGTTGTTTGTGTTGAACTATGTTTTTAGTAAATTTACATATTTAAGTTTTTATCATGTTTGAGATGTTTAGTGGCAAATAAATAAATTTCCTTTAAAAAAGTTGATCTTAAATAAAATTTTCTTTCTGTTGTGACTCTTCTTGAATCTCTTTCTTTATGATGATGATGATGATGATGATGATAATGATGATGATGCTCCAGTGAACCAGTAGATGAGAGAGATTTTGTACTTTTCCCCCCGAAACATGAAGAAGAAAATAAAACTACCAGCAGCATAATTTCAGGATGAATGTTATTGTGTGAGTGTGCAAAACATCAGCGGCTAATTTCCAATGAACAGGAGATGAATGAAAGTGGCCTCCAGTCAGTCAGAAAAACAATAAGTACAAAACAAACATTAAAACAGTTAAAAACAATAAGTAGAAAACAAAACAGAACGGAGGACAACATGAAGACAGAGAGTGACTAGATGACATAGGACTGTCTGAACAAATTTTGAGTTGTGATTTGAAGAGAGGAAGAGAGTCTGTGGTTCGGATGTTGGGGGAAGAGAGTTCCAGAGATGGGGAGCAGAGCGGCTGAATGCTCGGCTCCCCATAGTGATGAGACGGATGGGGGGGGACAAGAATTGAAGGCTTTACAGTTTTTATTTAATCCTGGAGGTAATTTTATGTCTCTGTAAAAGCAGCTAATTGAAAGTTTTGTGGACATAAAATGGTTTTTAACCAGCTGACATGAAAACCAGAGCTTGCAGACCTGAATGTGAGATATTGGTGACTTCCACCGCTCTACAGACTATTAAACACTTGGGATTTCAGTCACGCTTCATTATAACTGTAACATACCTTCTGGGTTTGTTATAAGTTAAGGTTGAGTAAGTTGTGTGTCCCTGCAGAGTTACCGTAGGGCAGGCTGACTGTAGCCCAGGTTGCTGGGATTTGTAGTCCGGTGGTGAATAAAGAAGCAGCAAGACCGCAAAAAGGAACTCTTGATGTCTCGTCTCCGTTTATTACTTTATTATGAATTATCCAGTTAGGCGAACCCCAGGAAGCTCGGTTACATAACAAAAGCAAAATGTCAAAATTTAGTCAAATTATCAGCAAAGCAGCAGTTTTTTTAATTGGTGTGAAATGGTGTAAAATGACTATGAATAGTAGACGGCTTAGACAAACAGCCAGAAATGGTGTTTGTCCTGCGGTGGAGAAGCAAGGAAAGAAGGTCAGACTGCTTACTGCAGCGGAGTGAAGAAATCCGTCCTGATGAGATGGAAAACTGATAAAGTTGCTTTGATATCGTCGGTTTGCTGCTTTATTATATTGTTCAGACTCAACCTTTTACTATGAGAAGGTAAAGCTGCTGGAATTTAGATTATTTACATTTTTGATCCTTAACACACACACACACACACACACACACACACACACCACCCCGCGCCATGTTGGTTGCATCTTGGATATAAACAAGCAACACAACGAGCAGTATTTTAGTTAGTAGTACATTTTAAAGCCGTTTCCTCAGTCGCCAGTATGGAGAAGAAGAAGAATGATGAGAGGACACCGTACAGGGACAAGCTTATCAAGGAGACCGGGATCAGTATTTGTCCAAACTGTCAACATTAAATAACTTAGATCCTTAAAACCCCACAGCTAAGGAATGGAGCTCCGATGCTACGTTACTACCTCCAACCTCATCGCTGGACATAACAAGCTACCTCGTTTATGGTATCAGTGTTTACACGTATGAACAGTTGAGAAACTACAAATCTCTGGAAGCTCACGGACATTTCAGGAATGTCTGGGTGCAGGATCTGTTCACATTTCCACCGCAGGACTGAACAACAGCGTCTCACTGCAAAGGTAAGCTCACCTGCTGTTAGTGAAGTTATGATGCTGGTTAGGGTTACTTTACTTGTTTTGTCTGTTTTCTTTACTTATTTAAACTCTGAGCATAAATGATTCATGTACATTACAATGTTGTAAAAGAAACAACTTCATATTTATATTACATAACTCAGAAAAAGTTTTAAATGATCTAATAATCCTACCACATGTTCATACAACATAATTACTCAGCTAACACGTCAGTCTGGCATCAGCCTGTAAACAGAAACTGTAATAATATAAACGTCCTTATAAATGAAGCTAAATAAAGCAAACGGTTGAACACTGTTGTAAACGCTTGTTGTGTGTCTGCAGTGTGTGTCTACAGGTCCTGCACTCCCAGCACCTGACCGACTCTCCACTGAAGCTCTGGTCATCATGGAGGTCTACAGCCTGCAGCAGATAAAGAAGACTTCTGGATCTGCTCTCATTGGTCCTCTTGGTGACTAATTTGCACATTTTTTGCACTGATTTTAACACAATTGCACATTTTATTGTTTCAGTGTTGCCATCAAAGATGTGGAATTCTCTCTCTACATGACTTGAAGATATTTTGCCACAACTTCAGTGTTTTTATTATATCGTGTGCATATTCTGTATTTTCTTTTATTGAAATTTGATCTGTTTAACGTTGTGCTGCTACTGTTTATTCTGACTGAGAATTACAATAAAAACTTTTATGAAAAAGTAAAACTGTCAAGCTTCTCATCTGGTTAACAATCATGTTTCTATTCAGTGTTTATCTCCACAAGATTTTTAATGTAATTAAAATTTAAAGTAATTTTCATTATTAAACTGACACTGGTTATTTATGTGTTTAAGAGGCAACGAAAAGTCAAAATACTTCAAAAATGCCTTTGACACACTTTATTTTTCATGTTTAAATCATGTACAAAAACAAAAAAATTGCACATTTTTGCTGCACAAATAATATAAAAAAACTTCTGTCTGACTGTACACACACATCATCTTCATCATGTGTCTCATCCTCTGATCAGCTGATCACCATCTTCTCCAGCCTTATGTGTCCTCTGGTCTGTAGCTGAAGCTTTCCTCTCAGGCATCAGGTGTCCTCTTCATGGTCTGTAGCTCTCCAGGGTCTGCATCCTGGTGGACTCCATCTTTGCTGCTTGCAGCGTCTCTTTCCTCAGCTGATCCGTCTTCTTCGTCTTGCAGACGTGCAGCGTTTGTGGGTGTAACTGATGTGTGTCCTAGAAGCAGGAATGGTGAACAATCTGAGCCTCCATTTCTTAAGCTGGGTGACCTGCAGCCACATGTTTGGTGTTATTAAAAACTAGTTAACATCGGATGCTTCATTACATTTCACAATTTTAGCCACTTAATCCAACCAGTTAACATCCCATCAGATCTCACAGAGCACTCTTGGTATTTACCTGCATCTCTAAAATCATTCACTCTGTGATGTTTTGATATAAGATGATTAAATAAAATAAACACTGATCAAACACAAACAGATGAACTCGTTTCTATTTCCCTCCCTCTTTGCCTCTAGTTTACAAGTGAAGCTGATGTGAATATAGTGACTTTAAAAAGCCAAATAAAGTATATTCATTAACATTACTTACACAATAAAAACAACAGCAACAACAAAAACTCTCCTTCTTTCCTTTATGAAAATTCCGAGAGCAAACACACATGAAGGGAGATGGTGGTGAAAGTGATGTCCTTCCCTCACCGCTGTGACAGGGGCCATCCAACCCCTCAGTTACATTTTCAACCTGCTGTCCAAAGCCTCTTTAAAAGTGGGAAACCCAACAAATCTAACGTTGTGGCTACTTTTCCACCTTTTATGTAGTGTGACTTAGTTTGGCATTCTTTCACACAACACGAGACTCCCATTTTATCAAAGATTATAACGCAGCAAAGACATGAACAGTCATTTACAAGGAGGATGCAACCAACTAGAGATGTGACGTTCATGAACGAATCGATTCTTTTGAACTCTTTTAAATGAACGATGGGAACCGATTCACAGCTGTGAGCCATTCTTTTTATATACAAATTTTTGACACTGCCTTCATCAAATCAAATCAAACTTTATTTGTGAAGCGCTTTTCATGACATAGGTAATACAAAGTTCTTTACATGATTATAAACATAAGAATAAAAACATATTTGTGTGAATGGGGGGGCATGTTTGTGTGCGTGCGTATGCATGTGTTAGGATGAGTGGGGGTGTGTCTGGGGAGTGAGAGTGGGAGGGTTGGATGCTGTGCGAGTGTTTATATTTTTTGGGTGGGGCTGAGAGGGCATATGTGAGTTAGGATGAGTGGGAGTGTGCAAGGAAATAGGTGTGTGCATGTGTTTCTGTGTGTGGTTGGGGCGGGGTTAAGTGCACTTGTGGGGGGGGCCTGGGTGGGCCTGGGGGTGGTGGGCCGTGTGTCTGCCCCTGTACCCATCCTCTCATTCCCCGTTAGGGGTGTGGGAGGGTGGGTATTTTCTGGAGTGGGTGGCGGCTCACTGGCTGCGGTCCCTGAATGGCCCGGTCGTGGGGGGCGGCCTCTCCTGGCCTGTCTTGCCCTGGGGGGCCTCCTGGGGAGCGGGGGTGCCTAATGCCACTAAAGGCTCATCATCCAGAGGGAAGTTTGCTTCCCTCTGGACGTACATCCCCGGACCCCTCTTACTTCCCGCTCTCTCTGTCTCACACACACACACACGTAGGGAGTTGGGAGGCGTGGAGCCATGCGGGGTGGAACGGAGGAGACCATTCAGTGGTCTCCTTGGATGCACCCTGTGGCTACTCGCCTCTCAGTTTTAATTGCACAAGACACCAAAACACAAGAAACACAACACACAAACAACACCTGGGGGGCATGGCATGCGGTGCATGGCGGGCGGGGCCACTTAGGTGGGGTGGGGGGGGGTGGGGGGGGGGTTGCCCCAAGGCCAGGTCCCGGGGTGGCTGCACTGGTGGGCTGCTGGCTCTGTGGGGGTTGGGTCAAAGGGGGGTGCTTGGGGCTCGCTGTCCGCTGGTCCGCCTGGGGTGTCCCCCACGGGGCATGGTGGGTGGGTTGTGTGTGGCATGACTGTGTGGTGGTGAGTGATTGTGGGTGCGGCACGGGGGAGGGTGTGAGTGTGGGGTTATATGGGGTGCAGGTTGAAGTAGGTGGGGAGTTGGGGGAGGGGGCCGATAGCACCCTGGTTCCCGGGGTGTGCGGCTGGAACTTTGGGGTGTGTGCTGGCCTACGCCGGGTGGCTGTCTGGGGGGGCCTGGTCCTCCTAGGCATGTTGTGGGCCCTCTGCCTTTGGGGGGTGGGGCGGCCGCCTCTGGGCTCCTGGGGCCCTGGGCCCTTCGCTTGGGCTGCCCTGGCTGCTGATCTTGGCCCACTGGGGCCTGTGCCCCGGGACCGTGGGGGGCTCTTGCTGGGGCTCTCCTCTGCCGCCCTTTGGGTGGGGCTGGAGTCGTCTTCGTGGTGGGGTGGCATGGGTTAGTGCTCCGGGTCTGCTGCTGAGGGCCCGGCCCAGGCCCTGGTCTGCCTCTGGCCTCCATGGAGGCGAGGTCGCATTTGCATGATCTCACTCACCACTCTTCATCACTGATCACTCCTTGATTCTCATGCTCTGCATGCTGACACACTCACTGAGTTGTCTAGTGGGTTTTTAATACTAAGCGATAATTATAAAAAAAATTTTTTGTATTTTTCCTGTGAATTAGTATCTGGTCGCTGTTATGTCTTTTTGATTTGGTTTTTATTTAAAAACTCTTAATGACTGGCAGCCTTGTTTTTTTATTTTTTTTTTTTTCTGTGTGTGTGTTTCTGCTTTTGTAAAAGTTGTAGGAAATTTCCTGGTGTGTTCATGTACAGGTGTAACAGTTTGTTATCTGGTGATGGTGTGGATTGAAGGGTCGTTTCCTTCTGTCTGTGATCTTTTTGTCTCCTTTCTTCTTTCCCTTTTGCTCTTTTTGCTATTTTCCATCTTTTTCTGTCCCCTCCGGTCAGGTCCAGCAAAATATAGATTCCGTGATTCAAAGTACATAAATAAATAAATTAATCACATTATCAAGAGGTGTGATCATTATCAAGAGGTACCAACTGTGTCATGGTGCTTAAACTGGTTTTCACACAGTATGTCTGTTGAACCTGCTGTTGATAAACCAACTACTTGTCTGATATTTTGGATTTTTTCCATGAAAAATTTGGCAAACTCATTGCAGACCTTGGTGGAATAAAGTTCAGGTGCTATTGACAAAGGAGAGTTTGTTAACCTGTCAACAATAGTGAATAAGACCCGAGCATTATGATAGTTTTTGCTAATAATGTCAGAGAAATAGAACTTTCTTGCATTCTTCATTTGTAGATTATAAGAGTGAAGTTTCTCTTTATACATGTCATAATGAACCTGTAGATTTGTAGCGCATCTGATGGGTTTGCTCAGTTTTTCTTTAACGACTTGACCTGAAGCAGAAACCCAATCCATTAAGTTGCCTCATCTTGGGCTTTTCAACAAAATCAGAGGATTTTAAAATCGACCGGGTCGAATCCACCGTAAGAAACCTGCTTTCACAAAGTGTCAGAATCCGGACTGGAAACCATTTGTAGGTTGAAGTCAAACGTACATGTCCCCTCAGTTTTCCTTGTAGTTGTAGCTTCCAGCATATGAGGGACGAGAAATGACAAAACAAGAAATAAATATAAAAATAAATATATACACATATAAATAAATAAATGCACAAATAAATGTATAAATGCATATATAAATAAATATAAAAATAAATATACATATAAATAAATAAATGCACAAATAAATGTGTAAATGCATATATAAATAAATATAAATAAATACATAAATACATAAATATTTTTATTCCTTTTTGTGTATTTATACATTTATGTATTTATTCATTTATTTATTTCTACATTTTTTTATTTCTACATTTATCTATTTCTACATTCATTTATTTCTACTTTTATTTATTTATTGCTACATTTATTTATGTATTTCTGCATTTCTACATTTATTTATTTCTTCATTTCTGTCTCCGTATGTTAATAAGGTGGGCGGTTCTAACATTTCTCTGCAGCGCGATTGGTTGGAGTGGTGCGTATGCTCCCATCTACTGCTACTGCCTAGATTCGAGTGTATGAGTTGTTGTTTTGGTTGGTCAATTTGCTAGGCCTACGAATGGAAAGTTCTTTTGCAGCCGTCGCCAATGACTTAAGGTCATTGGCGAATGATATCGAACAAAATGAAGCAAACGACTACCTCCAGTTTCGTTTGGCACGGATCATGGAGGATTTAGTTCAGCTCCAAGCTGAGATGGATGTGGAGGTTGACTCGGCTGCATTGGACAGTCTGGAGGAAGTTGCCCGCCAACTAGCCATCCGCTCAGAGTCAGAGGGAACAAGGACTGGACGACCATCCTTTATTTTACCTCCAGAAGTCATCGAAGCGCACCTCCATTTGGGCCACACCGCTGCAGACATCGCATATTTGTTCAGGGTGTCTGAGCGAACAATCAGACGGAGGATGGCACAGTATGGGATAAGGTAGGCTAATTTTCAATAAACATGGTCCAGTTAGCCCAAAAGTCCCTGAGCGATAAAACTAGAAAATGCATTAATAAATGTATTATTGCCGTGCCAGCAGCCGACCATTAGGAAGAAATACCTGATATTGTTTCATGTTGTAATATATAACATCTGTTATCGACTGTCTGTACTAAAATCCATAGGTCAGGATAAGTCTTTGCTGAGATGATATTCACGTGTATATAAACCGACCATCCTTTGGAGTCCAGGGGGCATTTTGGGGGTTTTTTCTCGCCTGGTACATCTTGTGTATTATTGCTGATAAAACAGCCATCTTATGATGCACAATCAAGTATTATACATTTTCTTTTCAGGTCAGTCTGGGCTTTCATAATATTCATAATGCACTGGTGTCACGTGAATGACATAAAAGAGGAAAAAACTAAACAGAAAATTAATTTCACAAACATCTACTGAAAAGGCCCAGTGAACTGCAATAAACAACTGTCTAGACACTATAGAAATGTTATTTAGGGTCTTGGGGATACTGGGTTTAAAAAATTGGACCTGTAACTTTAAAATAAATGTCAAAATTGTCCCATAAGTGCAAAAAACTCCCATTTGCTCACTGTTTCTGATGCCATTCTTGGAAGCAGTTTCTGTCTGCAATGAGCTACATCACATATTCTACCCTTTGCAGTGTATTTTTCTTATATAAAATTTAAAGAAAATTGCACAAAAACAAGTCACAAGGCTAATAGTAGCATATATTACAGTACTGTGTGAAATTCCATACTATTCCATTGAGATATTAGTCTTTAGACATCAATTATTGCTTTCATATGTAGCACACTCCGGCATCGTCAAAATAAAGATTGGAACTTTTGTTTAATTGTGACTGTATTAAACATGTTGTGAGGATTTTCTTTCCTTAAAGACCAACAGTCTCTCACACCCAGAGTGGGGGTCTGACTCAAAGACATTTTTTTTCAAGTGAAGTCATTTTTTGTTTGATGGAGTAAAACAAAGTACAGAGGTGATTACAACGGTCCCTCGTTGCGATCACTGTTTTGTTTCTGCTATGGTTATATTTGTTTTGTGTGTGTTTTCGTTGACCAGAGTCCATGATCTGTTAACACCGCTGGATGACAAAGATCTTGATGAAAAAGTGACCCAGATTCTTCAACACCAGCCCAACTGTGGCTACAAAATGATGCTTGGTCACCTGAATGCTCAGGGCATCCACATACAGAGTAGGTGAGCCATTCATTGTATTGGGGTAATTTTCCAAAAAGTTAAGAATTAAGCTAATTTAGAATTTATCGTGATATTGGGGAAGAATCAACTAGTTTCTTTCAGTACATGTAATTTTGTGCCATTTTTGTCTGTTGTAGGACAACGTGTGCAGGATTCCATGCGGCGTGTGGATCCTCATGGAGTTTTATTGCGAACCCTTCAGTTGAACCCACAGAGACGGAGGAGGTACTCTGTGCCAGCACCCAACAGTTTGTGGTACATCGATGGCAATCACAAACTAATAAGGTATCTGAATAGCATTAATGATCTTAACTATTTGCACAAAATCATAGAAACCTCAATACAGGGATTAATCCTTGCCTTAGAAATTCCCTTTTTACTTGGTTTTCATCTGAGATTTGTATCGATCCATGGTGGATGGATCAGAACACAAACTTGAACCAAAAACTCGAGCCATAAATTGAATGAATCCACCTGTTCAGTTGTGAGGCATTTAATGAACATTGCATTGCAACAAATATTAAATATGTAAACTAGAATTTTGTGTTGATCTGAATTTCTTTTCATCAAGACTTTATTTGTGAAATTAAAATGGGATTACTGAGTCAACGTGTTCTACCAATGCCCTTTAAAGATATTAGAGATACAGTACCTTAAGCCTAATTTTATCAGAGCTCTGTGTCACATAACACAAAGCTTGCACACAGACAGAGCTGGTTGGGCCATTGCTCTTAAACCATTTCTATAAATATATTTCAGATGGCGTATTGTTGTGCATGGTGGTATTGATGGCTTTAGTCGCCTCATCGTGTACCTGGATGCAACCACCAACAACCGTGCAACAACAGTCCTGAGCAGCTTTCTCAAAGCTGTTGATGTCTATGGTGTACCATCCCGTTTGAGGTCAGACAAAGGAGGGGAAAATGTGGATGTTGCACGCTTCATGGTGGCCAACAGAGGACTTAATAGGAATTCACATATTTCTGGCAGAAGTGTCCATAATCAAAGGTAAGAATCTTTGTATCAAACATCTATCTAAATAAGTATCACACTGAGAGTGTGTGTGGTGTATAGATAGATCTATATCTCATTTAACTGATGGTCCATATTTGAAGGTAGCTACCTCCTGTTTTCTTTTATGGGTAGTTTACATACACTGTTTTATGCCACATACTTACCGACAAAAAAAGTTCACCAAATTACACAAAAACATTCATTTTTCCTTTTTCCAATCAGAATAGAGCGGCTCTGGAGAGATGTCTATGTGGGAGTACTTGATCTCTTCTACACAATCTTCAACAACCTTGAGACTGAAGGTTTTCTAAACCCAGACAATGAAGTTCATCTCTATGCTCTACACCTGTGCTTTGTCCCTCACATCCAGAAGCACCTTGATGTTTTCAAGTATGGCTGGAACTGCCATCGACTGAGCACTGAGGGAAATCTGTCACCACTTCAACTGTGGACTCACCATGAGCGTGATGCACAGCAAGAACCTGTCCAGGTTTGTATTTTTTCTGTTTTGTTTTTGACTGGAGCTGTTTTTACAGTTGATCCATGTGACTCCAGTGACTTCATAATGGATTTTGTCTGAGCAGACCCCCTGACCTCATTACCATATTCTATAGGTTGACGTAGAGTATGGTGTCGTGGTCCCTGAGGTTCAGCTGCAGCGCCCACTGACCGAACAGGAAGTGGAAAGCCTCCCAAAACCTGATGGTCCTCTGTCTGATGTCTTGGATTCTTACATAGAGACAGTAAATCTTTTATCTGAGATGCTCCAGTGAAATACGGTTTCAAGTACAGAAAGATCTAATCATACATTATACTATATTTGAAGTTGCTCGTTTACTTGTTGACCTAGCAATGAAAAGTCTTTGAGAATGAAAAAGGCAGAACTTTTTTTTTTTGTTTTACTTCAATAACTTTTGGTTATGTCATAGAGCCTTGTACAAAATCTTTCCTATTGTTTTAAGAGTTGTTTTGACACATTATGTTTATATTAATAGAGGCAGACATTTTGTGAATCCTAAAACAATTTGTTATGGTGCCCTTGGTAAGTCAAAAGAATAAAAATTCTTTACACACCATAATTGGTCTCCCTTTTAACATCAAACTCTTGTCATGGTAGACATTTTGACCACACAGTCAAAGCAAAACTGTTTGACTGATAAAACTGTTCCACTAAATAAACACCAACTGAACAGTGGGACTGAACCTAAGAGAGAAACATGCTTCACATAAATTGAAAGTGAGCCTTAACACATCCCAAGTTGGCAAATTAAAATACTAGGTGGTGATTTGTTTTCTTTTAAATGAGGCTTAGATCATTCCAAAACCAGTATCAACAGTTGAAATGGCAGCAGTGATTTCTGTTTTGAAGATACTGTATTCAGTGTAATGTCTTGGTAGTTTTAGCGTGTGGAAGCAGGTGGAAGACTTCGGGTAGCTACTCTCAATCACTTCAACATCGAAGTATCTGGGAAGTACATTCCAGCCCACCCAGAACTGCACAAGTTTCTCCAGCAGCTTGGAAGAGGCTACAAAGGGAGAAAAGAAAATGCATCTGTTAGTTTTTTTTTTTTTTTCATTTCAGCACAATATGTGCTTTTGGTTGTTGCTGCATGTGAGAACCCACTCTTTATAAGTTTTCCTTTTTTTAAATAGAGAAATAACACACTTGTGTTGCATAGAGTAAATTGCTTTGTCACCATCACAATTAACCTGAGGGACTTTTACACATTTACTAACCATTCTCAATAAATGTTCTGAGAAATCCGGAGACCCTACAAGTATCCTCCAAGGAGACTTCCATGTCTTCCTCATCATCGTGTGTGGGCCAGTTGATCTTGTCCAAGATTATCTGACAAAATATTTTAGAAGTTAACGTCTGCTTTTTAAAACCATCCAGACTAAAATAAGTGAACAAACACAATAATCCCAAGAATGACTGGAAAATTATTAAATACAAATTGATACATCTATATGAAGTAAGACTATTGATCCCTAAGGGGAAATTCATAGTGTAAGTAACGGTCCACTTAAAAGTTGTAGTGAGATTTGGGTATGGTCATGTTTTAAAGAGTTTAGAGAAACATACCAGTAGTTCTAGGGCTGGTCTGTTTATGTTTATTAAAATAAACATACAATAGCTATGTTTCCACGGGCACATGTAATTGGAAAGGAGGCCCTATGAAATCAAAAATACTTAATGTAAACATGTCAATTGGAAGAGTCTGATCTGATACGGCTCGATCGGAAAGAAATTTCATTCCGAAAGAGAGAGGTGGGTTTTGTCCAATCATCATTCCAATTGACATCCATGTACACATCCTTTTGGATCATAGAGGTAAAATAATGCCCACTGAGCATGTGTGCAACATCAGCATGACGTCTTTCCACCTTGACAGATGCTTAGCGTCTGCTCTGGACAAGTGGAAAACAGGACACCCTAACTGTAGTGAGCGAGTGATGATGTGCAAGTCTGCTCTTCTCTCCTGTAGCGAAGGAGCAGTAACATTAAATACTGCTCAGCCTGTAATTTAGTTAACCCCACCAATAAAAACAAAATATAGCTACAGGTAAACATGCCATGAAGGTCCATGATGGGAAAAAATGTAAGTATAGGAAAATACAATGCAAGGGACAGGACGTGCGGACAGCATGGCTTTGCTTACAGTTCCTCTTTCGGGAAATTCAACAACTCTGCACCTGTTCAAATTATTTAGTCAGACTGAATGATTGGTGCACATGTGCTCACGCCATAATCAGATCATTTCATTTAGTGTCCATGTAAACAGAGATTTGCAATTTCCGATAAACCAAGGTTTGAATCGGATAGGGGAAATTTGATGCATGTAAACTTAGCTACTGACACTGCAAGGGTTTGTTAGGACAGTCTCAGTACCTGTGCTGTGAACTGTATATCAGATATTCTTGGAAATAGAAGAGGAACTGTGTCTGTTCTCTCTTTCAGAAAAGGCCAGATCTGTGTGTCCTTTAAACCCCGTCGTAACTGGTGGACTTGTCTGCAGGTTCTTCCAAGAACCTGAAAAATATTTGAATGATACAATTGCAAAAAAGGCCAAAACATGACAGCTATTTAGTTAATCAAAATGCCAACTTTGATCAGTCAATGGGATGTGTATGAGCTGTTAAGTATAGAATACTCACAGCATGGAAGAGCAGTTTGTCAAACAGCCATCTCCTGTTCTCAGAGGTGACCCAAGGAAAATCCCAGGACATCGCCAGCGCATTGATGGTGTCTTTTTCCTCAGAAGATAATTCTGCCTCACCATCCAGCTAATAATGGAATTTTAAATTTATAATTATTCATGAAGACTACATAGTTATTTCCTCAATCTAACACATTTTAGTTGATTAATGTTACTGTAAATAAGTGTTTAATAGAATAAAAGCTTGTTTTGTTTATTGATACACTGGTACTCCAGCAAGTGAAAATCACAACTACTTGATGTGATGTGGAATATCTTAAAGTTGATCTGAAAGATAAATATGATTCCAAACATAAATGTGATCATTCATCCATCCATTTTTTGGACCGCTTATCCAATTTAGGGTTGCAGGAGTTGCTGGAGCCTATCTCAGCTATTATCAGGCGAGAGGCACGGTACACCCTGGACAGGTCGCCAGTCTGTCGCAGGGCCACACAGAGAGACAGACAACCATTCACACACACTCCTACGGAGAATTCAGAGTAACCAGTTAACCTAACATCATGCTTTTGGACGGTGGGAGGAAGCTGGAGAACCTGGAGAGAATCCACATGTACATGGGGAGAACATGAAAACTCCACACAGGAAGGCCAGTGTTGGAAAGGTTTCAACTCCTCCCAAGCCTGGGCTTCAACCGGCTACCCTCTTACTATGAGGTTGCGGTGCTAACCACCACACCACCATGCAGGCAAAAAAAAAAGAAGGTGATCATACCAACTTAATTGTCTCACGGATATCAAGGTCTGCACAGTCCTTCAGATCAATTATGGCTTCTTCTGGGGATCCACCAAAGAGAACATGCAGTATTGATGGGCTAAGTCCGCCTAGGCATGGCCCACCGTGTAGGAACGAGTGACCAATCATTCGGCCAGCAACAAGAAAGAAGTCGCTTTCCAGAAGAAAATGGGAAGTGGAGGGAATCAAATGATCTTTTTCACCCTCAAATAGAAGTGTTCCCCCTGGTGCTTAAAATGAAAGAAAAGACTAATTACATAGAGGGTTATGCAAAGGACAGATATTCTCCTGCCATACAAACTTTTTAAAGTAATTATCATTCATTGATTCTACATAGCAGTCTACTGCGGAGGCAACAGGCTTTAAAAACAGCAATATTCACTTTTAAGTCTCAGGAATGAAGCAGGATTAATATACAGGTCTGGGAAAAGATTTGCTTTCAGTCTGAAAATGGCCAAGTACTGTCAAATCCACAGTTATTTAAAAGAAATCTATTTTTAAAATATGTGTAAAATTTAATAACATTAAATACAATTTTACTTACCAAATTGAATATCAAAACCATACTGCAGTTTGGACATGATCGTTGAGAAGAAGTGGCGAGTCACACCATCACCAATTGCAGGATCTCCTAAGCAAGAAACACACACTGCATACATCAGTAAACAGCAAATGTGGTTGTGAACGTGTCTGTGTCCTTACATGATGATCTATAATGTATAGTAAAGTAAAAACACCTCTACCTTTCAATAACTTAGAAACATTCAAAATAGATGGGTTGTTCTCAACAAGACCTGCTTGTTATTGTTTCAGTGAACTGCACATCCGAAAATACTTTTCCATTTTAAACATTTATTTAAAAAATGTTGAGAATCATTGAAAAATTATGCTTTTTTTTCATCTTAAAGCAATAGTTCAACATTTTGCCACAATCCCAATAATACTCCAACTTGAAAGTATTCACAGACCAGCTCACATCTCTGCAGCACAGATCTCGAACAACAGACACTTATAATTAAAAGTTATGTATCTGCTCATATGATCATAGGAAAATGACCGTAAAATGTTGACCGATCACATTTTTTTTATGGATCACATTTACCCTTAAGCGTGCATGTCAAAGGAGAAGCCCAATTGACATGAGCCATCTTGTAAAAAGAAAGGATTGCCCTTTCCCTGTCCTCTGCACTGTTTCCAAGATCCATGACGATACTTAAAGGCTTTTCAGTTTCATGTTGAACCAACAGCCCTTCTTTGAATCTCTTTGATGCCTCTGAAGGATCTGGCTCGATTTTCCAACCTATAAACAGTTCAAAATATTAAAAAATACTTATTACTTACATGTACTGTAGGGAGCAACAACTTGCTGAAATAAAGCATGTAATGTGTAATTTTAATGGAACAGACCAGCAAAGCCTCTCTCTTCAATGGAAACTAGATCAACAATCTCCGGAGTAGCAACATGTCCATGAGGGGTTTCTAGAGCTGTTGGGCCTTGCTGTCTGACTTCCTCTGGATGGGAATCTTCTTCGTTTATATCCATTGATACCTCGCCACTGCTCTGCAACGGTCTTTGTATAAATAAAGGGGATTTTGTTAGTGCATTTGACATAATAAAACTTATAACTGACAACTACGTAGTGTATCAAAAGTGTAAACGAAGGGCAATATTGAAATAAAACATTTCACTTGCAAGTTCATTTCTAACATTCATCCAGGATATGCAAACCTTCACACTTGGACTTGTGGTCACAAGAGAACATGTGGATTCATATTTATAACAAGAACAGTTTCTTCCTCTCAGCCATTACTTATGTACACCAGCTAAATGACAGATTCAGACTCAACACAAACTCTTTACACACCACATTTGCAGACTTATGTTCTTGCACATTGTACAATTGTAAATATATTTGTGGTTGTTTTTAACCTCTCGTCTTGATTCTGCATGCGCTTAATTCTTATTCATTTATTCTTTTGTATTATTGCTTCTATTGACCTGTGTTGTTTGCACCTCTAAAACAAAAGAAATTCCAATCTGTGAACATGTTCACAGAAATGGCAATAAAGTAATTAAGATTCTGAAAGTTTGTTGCCGTAGTCGCAATGGTTCTAATATTATGGAATGTTATTACTGTTGCTGTGAAAGATAATTTGTGTTTTTATGACCTCAGTTTCCAGCTCAGGGACTACAGAGAAGAAATTATCCCTAGCTATGTCTGGAACAGCTGAGACCTGTGCATTGTCCCTATCTAAATATGTAAAATTTCACATTTCGTTTAGTTAACACAATGTCAAGATTCTCTAAAACTGTTGGCTGATGGTGGAATCACTGCCTCACGTTCTTTGTTGTGCTATACCTTGTGCATTCATCGCTGTGATTTTTTATAGTAGCGAAAGGAAACTCCTCCCCACAGTGCACACATTTCTCCGGTGGCCCAAGTAGTTCACTGTTGCTCTCTGTTTGAGGTAACTGTATAAGACATCGGTTTCATATTATACACAAATATATTGTTGTAGTCTGCATTTGTAAGAAGAGAAAAGCAGTTTAAAGATGAAGAACTTACAGGATCAGGATTAAGGTTCCTCTGCAGTGGTCTAATGAAAATGGTAGCGTGCCCAATCTGAGTTTGGGGATTTTTTAAATACTGAACAGTGTAGCCACTGTTTAGACATGCGATCAACATCAGCTGCTGTTTTTAAGGAGCTCAAATCCACCACCCTCTCTGAGTTTTGGGAATGAGGATAATTTGAAGTCTTTAAACTCTTCTGGACTTGTATGACTTCCTGAGAAGTGAGAACAGAAAAATATAAATGACAATCACCAACAGAATATATTTTAAAGCATAAGTTTGGTATTTTGCAACCTGGACCTATTTTCTATCATGAAATACGATCATTTACTCAACCAGACAGTTTTGGTGTAACTTGAACTCCTTCGGAAGATATTTAGATCCACTGGCGATCAGCGTACATCCAATATAATGGGAGTGAACGGGCCAGCTCGCGCAGCCTCTAAATACGGCAATTTCTACCACAAAACTCCTTCATTCCAAAGCAACTCCAAGCTCCTTGGGGCTCACAGAGGGATGATCAGAGGGTGATTCATAACAACATATTGGTGAAATGAAGGAGTTTTGTGGCAGAAATTGCCGTATTTAGAGCATGTGCAAGCTGGCCCCGTTCACTCTCATTATATTGGATGTACGCTAATCGCCAGTGGATCTAAAAAAGAAAAGGTTGCAAAATACTGAACTTATCCTTTAATTTAGGGTAAGAGGTCCTGGAAAAAGTTAAAGCAAGTTATATTTTGAAGATACATAATTTGAAAATCTTAGTCCCTGCCTCCAGGACACATAAATAAGGACCAAAGATAGAGCCGCTTTTTAAACTTTGATGTGAAAAATATTTGAAAACAATACAGTAAAAACTGCTCCAGCAAAGGATCTTCTATCTGTGTTGTTGGTTTTTAAGATCCATTTTTTTGAGTCATGAATCTACATCACCATAACACATCCACTAAAACCACATCTTGTCATCATGATGCTTTACATACCTCGAAAGGTGATACGCTTTTCTCCCAACCCTGCTGCTTCAAGCATTTGCTTCGCAGACCGATTTGGGACTAACTCTGTGTGTTTGTCCTCCAGACGGCAAAGCATGTGAGTGTATGAGTGCAGCTGTGGAGGCAGAATGATAGATCTCCTCCTCGATGGCCCTCTACCACGAGCATAGGGGGCAAAGAGTCTTCCAACCTCAGCTAGGATCAAGAGACAAAACCAAAAAAAAAAAATCAACATGAGGAGCTTTGTCCTGTGGAAGTTGTAACATGTTCATTGCACAAACATACTGTACCATCCACTGGGTGTCTTGGTGTCTGTGGTGGGGGTGGGTTTGGAGGTGAAATGACTGAGTTCACACTTGGTACTGCAAAAAAAAAAAAAAAAAAAGGAACAAAAAAATATAGTAAATGCCACATGATTGATAAATTCAAATAAAGTTGATCTAGTAGGCTGAAGCTTTATTATACAGCATTGCCACACAGCCACCATCTTGCATTAGTCAGTTAGCTCCCTCAGAACATTATGTCTACGGCCATGTACAACTTCTAATTTTTTTAAACAAGTTGGTTTGTCAGAAATGCTGTTGTAATACTATATTCCTTTAATTACTAATGCATATAATCGTGAACTCTCATATATTAATGACAGTTTATTAACAAGACAACATTATGTTCGTGATTCCAAAAACTGTGCACTCTAGGACGAATGTAAGAGTAGTGATAGCCTGATAATTTAGCAATATGAAATGCTCCTTTTTAGTGACAATAGCAATTACTATTATTACTTCTCCCACCAAATGCGTAACCGTGGTAATCATCAAGGACATACTTGCCATGTTCACCATTTGATGCTCAATTTATCTCGTAATTTTCTTAATACCTCTGGTATCATTAGGCTAATGCTCAATTGACTTTAACTTCTGTTGTACTGTAGGCATAACAGTATTTTTTCATAGTAAAGTGTGAACAGCTAATGACAAAAATAAATGTGGTCACTATTCATTTCAGCAATCAAGCACGCAAAGTGAGCAGTGGAGTTGAAAAGGCACTTGCTCATCTCAAGCTGCTTGTGTTCTGGCTTGTGTTGTCCTCTGTTGTCTGCCTTGGTTATATCATTAGCGGCCAATAAAAAAAAAAATAAGCGGATCACCATGACTGAATCAAGGTAGGGAAAACACAAGAAGAAAAGTGATGAAAATAAAATGTGTTCGACTTACAGACAAGTAGCCTAATGTGAAATAAAAAGAACATATTTAAATAAACTTAAATTAGGCCAAACAAATAGATGTGCTTCATATAACTTTTTGTGCATTTAGTTTGGTAGTAAGGTACAGTAAGAATGTTGACAGCATCTCAGTGCCAACAAAGATAGATGATCAGAAGTTTATTTAGATTTCTTGTAGGTAACACTTGTCTCACAATGTAAGGGAGACTGAACTTTTGTTGAGATGGTAATGGCTCATGGTGGGTGCCAGAAAATGTATTCAAATCCAAAACTACACAGGTATGCTGAAGATAATTCATCGGCTTTTACGTGTAACAAAGTTGTATGCTATTCTAATGTAGTACTGCTGTTGTTCTATTATACCTCTATTTTTTATGTAGCCTAATTAAATAGCGTGGATTTAGTTTTAACATCCGGGCAAGTGTAGGAACAAAGGCTACGGTAGCCTACCCTACAGATCAGGTGATGTTAAAAATAAAAAAAAAATAATCTCACGCGATCACTGCAGCAGACAGAGATGCAAACATGACATGGCATTGAAATTTTATCCGGTAACGGAGCAGCGGAGGCTCCATCACTCCGTTCAGCTTTTCTACGATGATGATGATACTCACATATTCTGTATGTGAGTCAGTGTTTCAGATCGGAGCAGAATCTAGCTCAACTGCCCGTTTTCACCGAGCAGTCATTTTTCTGTCTAGGAGCCTATACTTGCTTGGAACAAAATTCGGATCTACAAGACTATGCAACTGATGTTGAAGATTCTGTTTCTGCACGACATACTTATTGCTTAATTTTTAAACATGTGAACTGTTTTGCTGTAAATTGTGAACTTTGGTTGTGCGGCCGCAATGCTAAAGAGAGCAAAAGGAGGAACATTTGTCTAATACTTTTATTGTTGCCCTGGTTTTGTGGTCAATAAAGGAGGACATTTTTTTTAACATGACAGGTTGTTAACTTACCGTTTTCTAGTTGGTCAGCCACATTCCTCAAGACCTCTGCTAATGGTGTTCCGCTCGAAGCCATTCTTCTGTCATTCCTCTGCTAAGTTTTGCGGTTAAATCTGGCAGCAACCAGCGAAAAATAGGCTTCACTGCCACACCGTGGATGAAAGCGTGAACAGGCGAATGCATTCATGTGAATCCGTGTATGAATCGTTTGCTTCTGTCTGATTGTCACAGTTAACCAATCGCGCTGCAGAGAAATGTTAGAACCGCCCACCTAATTAACATACGGAGACAGAAATGAAGAAATAAATAAATGTAGAAATGCAGAAATACATAAATAAATGTAGCAATAAATAAATAAAAGTAGAAATAAATGAATGTAGAAATAGATAAATGTAGAAATAAAAAAATGTAGAAATAAATAAATGAATAAATACATAAATGTATAAATACACAAAAAGGAATAAAAATATTTATGTATTTATGTATTTATTTATATTTATATTTATTTATATATGCATTTACACATTTATTTGTGCATTTATTTATTTATATGTGTATATATTTATTTTTATATTTATTTCTTGTTTTGTCATTTCTCATCCCTCATAGATAAGCTCGTTTATCCTGTTATCTGCTTCCTGACTTTGATCTATTGAGATAAAAGCCAGAATGAGAAGAAAAGTCAATCTTTTCCTCCAGATGTGGAGATGTAGCTGCTGCAGGTTGGGCCAGTCTAGGCTTCGTTATTCTGAAGACAAAGACCTTCAGAGAACAAATGAAAACACTTCTAGTTCACCCCTGAAACAGCAGCTTGTTGCTGGAAACTCATTTTAAATGGAAACAAACTTCAAACTGAAATCATGTGATAAGCAGACGTCTGATATGAGCAAAAAGGGGAGAATTTGTCTTTCCCATGTTTGCATGTTCCACATCTTTACCGGTGAAATCTGCTGGGAGCAATTCTCCCAGTGTTCATTTCTTTTCCTTTTCTTCACACAAAGCTTTTTACAGCAGAAAAAAAGTCTGACAGGATTTATTTTTGTCCTCCAGACAGAAAGTAAAGAAAACCTTGTGCAGCTTGGCCTCAGATTCCTTCAGTGACATGAGCAGAAGAAGAGAATTGTGTGAAAAGGATCCTAAGTGGAAGGAAGGGAGGGAACAGAGTTAAAGACAGAGCTGACTAAATGGAGCAGAGTTCAGCCATATTAAGCAGGCAGAGAATAAAGGTAAGGCCCTCCTGGAGTTTATGAAGAGAAGATTCACTCAGATGTCTGCAGACAGCAAGCGTGCAGAGCTGGAGAAGGAGCTGCTGAAGTGTTGAAGGACACTCTGGAAGGTCTGGAGAAGCTCCACGTCTTCCTGGATGCCGTGGAGAAGCTGGCCGCCACCTCACTGCATGTGTTCGCTGAGAAGCACAAACTTTAGTTCAGTTTAACAGCTTGATGTGTGTCCAGCTTGTTGCTTTCCTTTCATTCTCACATCCCCCCGTTCCATAGAAGGAATCTGCAGCTGCAGGAAAACTTGTCCAGGTCATCTTCTCCACACTGAGTAGAGCAGCAGCTTTCTGGAAGGATCACAATGTGAAAACATCACCAGTGAAGCTACAAGATGTTTGAACTGGCAGCTGGATCCATTTCTTCTGATCACAGTTCATTAGTTTCATCACATCCTAAGAGTCATGAAGATCTTTGCTTGTGTAAACTGCAGACATCAGATCCTGGTTTCAGTGAGTATATTTATCTTCCTGTTCTTCTCTCCATGTGTGAGCAGTGCCAGCTTGATGAAGCTCCAATAATTAAGCCTCGTTGTGGATTTTAACATTAACAGCTACTTTTCTTAAACCATTTCAACTTTGTTAGCAGCTCCATTTCCTCCTTCTGCTTTCCTCTTATCTCTGGTCCGATCCACGTTTCAAAGACCTGCAGCCCTTTCATCTTCAGGCAAAGCGTTTGTCTTCTGAGCTTTAATCGCCATGACGACACATGCACCGCTTCACTTTCTGCATGTTGCCAGTATCACCAAGACCTTGTTGAGATGCTTTATTCTAGTGTTACACTCCTGGCTGGATGAGCTTCTACAGAGCTTCTCCTCTACTGGGATTTTTCTTCTAAGGTCCTCAATCCTCTCGAAGACACCAAAGTAAAGTCTTACTGCATCAAACCAGGACATCCGCTAGACTCAGTACGACCGGAGAACTGTTCAGTTAGGGGGTCAGGGCGAGTCATTTCTCCCGGCCAGAGCCGCATGTCGTCTCACATGCCCGTATGTGCTGGTTGCGTTTACCCACAATGCACTTTGCTTTGTAGTCCACTTCTTGGATTTGATCCACTTGAAGCAGACCGAGATTCACATCAGTAGTTGGACCGAGTCCACCTTCTTTGATCCGGATCAGAACTGGTTTGTTCACAATTCCCCAAACGAAGAGGACTTTCCCAGCAAACGGACCAGGACTCTTATCAAAAAGGGCTGGTGTGAACGCGTCGCTTGGTTCCCTTCCAGGTTCCCCAAGAAACCAGATGTTCCAGTTCCTCCTGGTAAATGTCCTTCCCTTCCATGTGGATAAAACATGTTCAGCATCAAGCATGGTTACTTCTAAACTGCAATTGCAGCTCAGCAGTCATGCAGGACCCCACTGGGAATAAAATGGCCTTTTCTGCTAAATCCTCATTAAAATGCTTCTGCTCCAACATTCTTCTAAAACGGCAACGGTGCAGGAGCAACAAACGGACTCGTTAAGTACGGACTGATGTGGTCTTCAGGGAGAAATGGTTCACCATGGTGGAGGAGCCAGGGATCAAACCACGGCACAGGGGTCAAACAACATAGCAGCATTTAAAACCAGGAACGGGACTCATGTTTAGTAGATCTAAATGAAAATGCACACACTCCAACATGAGTCCAAAGCCATCAGATGGACAGATGGAGGCGTATATGAATGAATATGAATTGAAGCATTTTCTCTTAATATGGGGAGAGATTAAAACAAAAAAAGTTTCCATGAGAATTTTCTCTACTTTATTTATTTTTTTTTTTGCTTTTTTTTTTTGGTTTTTTTTTTTGGCGTTTTCCTAAATGTGTTCCATTTTCATTGACCTTCTAACTTTTTTTATTACTTTTTTTCATTTTTGTGACTCAGTGGACTTTTATATATTTAATCAGTCTAACTTGGCTTCAACTTTAATGATGCTGCGTGAAATGCAGGAGCAGAAATGAGTTTATTATCCAGTTTAACCACTGCAAGCATTTCAAAGTGCAGTTCCACATCATGAACACAGGGAGGCAGTGTTGTCATATTTATCTTTGCCTTATTTCTGATGGATCAATAAAGCAGAAACAGACTTAAATGTGTCCTTAGTGTCAATATTAACAGCACTAAAAGCCAGAATGATGCATCTTTTTATCAACAATCATTTAAGGAAATATTAAAAGTACAAACAACTAATAAAAGCTGAAATATCTTTGTTTAGTTATCTCTAGAGAGAAAAAATAAAAATTATTATATTTCCTTTATTATTATTATTATTATTATTATTATTATTATTACATTGAAATAGTTTATTAATTTTCAGAGAAACAATAATAAAAAAATTAAAATAAAAAACAGAGGAGGTGGGTGTATTTTCCACCGCGTCCTGGTTTGTTTGTGTGTTAAAGAGTCAACAGTGATGCTTTTGAAATGAAGAAGTCAATAGTTAATAATTCCTGGTTTCTCTGTCCTGTGAAGGGAGACAGATGGTTCACTATGACCCTTACTGGACTGGAGTTGAAGCTCAAAGATACAGAGGAAAGCTCTACATTTAAACTAGTTTATATTAGCTAGCCAACATTAGCGGCTAACGCTAGCTAGCGTCTGCACATACATTTGTATGATTTACACAAACATGAAGCAGATGGATAAAAAGAGACACACTGAGGAGTAGATTATTTAGTTTTAACATCTATATGATGTTAGGTTTGTGCTTAAAGCGCCTGAAAGTCTGCTTATGGGTCGCCGACGCTGGACCGGACCTGCTGCTTCCTGGAGAGAGTTTACCGTGAGGACGTCTACCCTGTCTCACCTTCAGCAAGAGTGAGGGACACACATGGAGGTTTTCCTCTCCACTGCATGCTCAGGATGGAGGATTAAATCCACGAGAACATTTCATGGAATCTGTTGGTTTCCTCAGCTGGACAATTATTTTTTTATTTGTTGCCTTGCCAGCGTCAATTCATGACAAAGTACAAATAAAGCTAAATTGAACTGAACTGAATGAATCCAGTTTATTTCCAGCTTTATTTAGACTGAGGCTGATGAGATTCCTCTTACTTCCAGAGGTGGAAATCCAACTTTTAGGAAGGTTTGAGCATTTTCCTCCTTGAAACTGAACACGTGACTTCCAAGTACAAATGTAGCTCATGTTGGTTTAATGATTAGAAAAAACTGTTTTCTTCTGCAACAAATGAGAAGGAATTTCTTTTTTTGATGAGTCATGATTTGTAGAGCAGCTCTACGCTGCCAGTGGGGGTCTGCAGGGTTCATGAGTTTAACCGAACCAGTCTGTATGTACTTATACTTGTGGTTTGTTAGGTATGATTATTATCAGACAAATAATCCCTGTTATTCTGTGTTCATTTCCTAACACCATAAATGTGTAAAACCGCAAACACAACTTGAGGGATTTTTACAATTATGTTTAGTTATGTGGTTAATAGTGAAATGAAGTAATCGTGACATCTTTTGAGTTCATGTTTGAACCTGTTTGACTAAACCTCTCCATCTTTTTTTAGCCCAAACTTGTGAGTGTTTGTAACATCAGTCAGAAACTGAATCCTGGAAAAATGTTTCACAAACACAACTTTCACTGTAAAATGAATATTTATCTGTTTTTATTTACATCACAGCTGTGTGTCATTTCTTCACCTACATTCACTGCTTCCATCAAGGGCTGGTCAACCAGCAGGACGGTAAGACACACACACACACACACACACACACACACACACACACACACACACACACACACACACACACACACACACACACACACACACACACAGGCCTTCTACCCGAACCAGTAGAAAAACCTGTCATCATTTCTTTACTAACTATTTTATAAGAGCTGAAATAATAGAAAAGGAACCAGAAATGGGAATAAAAGGCATCATGATGAGAAAATAAACCTTCAGATGGAGACTGACTTTAAACCAATCGTATCTTCTCGTCTGGTCTGTAGGCTCAGGACGTGTGTGTGAGATCTTTGGTCATTTAGAAATGGATATCAGGTGTAATCTGCCGTGTCCTGCAGACTAAAGAGGAGAGGGAGCATCCAGCTTGTTATCAGTGGACAGGTGAACAGCTGCATCTCTGATGGGATGGCTGCATTAGTGTCGATGGCGTGAGCAGCTTCCACATCTGTGAAGCTCCATCAGTGCTGAGAAGACCTCGTTTAGACGTGTCTTAGTGAAACAGTAGTGATAGTCGTCTCTTTTTATGGAAATGTGATCAGTAAACACGTTATCATGGATCACTCATTGTGGATTTACCAGATAGTTTCTGAATAAACGCTGAGCTTGACGGGATAAAAATCCCAACCTTTCTGGGACTGGGGTTGTATTCCAGTGAGTTTTTTCCACTAGAAGCTTTACTGTCCAGCTGGAAGGTCTTCAGTTCGGTAAACTCTGATTGGCTCCGTCCAATAATCCGACTGTAGGAACTATTGATGAGCGAGCTGCAGATAACAGGATCAGTTATCCATCACATTGATCAGAAGATGCTCTTCACTGTGTGTTTGCAGCGGAGCGGATGTTCTGGGAGGTGATGCAGCTCCGCAGGGAAACGTCCTTCTCCAACCTCGGTACTACAAAGACCAGCCGTGACCCACAGCCCCATCCTCCAATCACAGCGGACTCTTACAGAAGCCCCGCCCACCGCCTCCAGTTCTGGTTTCCAAATAAAAGAGACTGAAAGCGTTCCGTTGATCCGGATCTGGACTGGAATCCTGTTTGATATTTTCTCCTCACCAGTTAAATCCAGTATTTTAAGACATGAAGCTACAAGGCAGATCTTTAACATGAGAAGAAAAATGAAGCTGACGTCTTTAAATAATACAAGTTCAATTTCTCAAATAATGTTTCAAGAATTATTCAAATTTACTAGAAATTCATTAAAGTAAATTAGTTAAAAACACAAAAGGGTGAATGAAATGAAAGATTGTGTTTTCGTGGAGACGAACATTCAGTGTTTTATAAATAAAGTTGTAATATTTCAGGACTGTTTAAAGGAGGGATGTGTCAACACAGACACACCTGTGACACAATGAGGTGATGATGATGTAACTCATGTACCTCATATACTTCACTACCTGGACTAATAGTTGCTGCTACACACGTCTGTAACATGTTGCATCTGTATATTCCAGCATGTATGTAGTAAGTATGTTCTACTGCACATACCAGTCCAGTGGGGATGACGGGAAGGATGGCTCCCAAAGCCAACACATCATCCCGTTCATTCCCTCTCTCTCTTCTCCTCCAGACTTCAGTCGACCATCTTCAGCTTCTATTTTCCTTTAGTTCTAGTAGCCGACAACACCTGTTCCAGTCTGGCTGCTTCTCTGTACATGGTGTTTATTTAATAGAGACTTTTGTTGTGTTATGTTGGTTTCTTCTAGAAGCCAGTCATGTAGCAGTGTGTCGTCATCAAGCTGCTTCTTCCTTTCAGTAACTAGTAACTGTCTGGAGCAGCTTGTTGTCGTGTCTAAGCTAGCATGTTATGCTACTTCTAGATGATGTTTGGAAAGTTTGCCACACTTTGATGGTGCCAGTAAAATTCCTGCAGGTGTAGTTTCCGGATGTATAACCCCTACTTGTACCCTCCCAGAACACGAGGAGGGAACACGGCCCCCTCCCCAACCCACCGGAGGAGGATGGTTTTATGATCCAGGTACCAGCAACGGGCAGGATTTGAACTAGACGCTGCACCACTGGCGACTTACGGTTCTCCACCAACCCCACCACGCCACCGAGGACCTTCACACTCACACTTGTTCTCGTGGTGCTTTTATCTTTTCGTTTTGGCCGTTGGACGTGAAAACTGATGTGGTGAATGAAGAGGTTGGATCCCAGGTCCTCCTGCCTCCAGAGTCTTCTCCTACCAGCCTGAGCTGTTCTTCCAGAGATGTGAAGCTTCACTCTTTACTTTAGACTGGACTCTTAGAGGAGTTAAGAAGCTTTAAATTCATGGAGTTTAAACTGGAATTCATCACCTGCAAGCTGTAAGATTTGAACCTGCAGCTTGTTGAACTTCAGCCAGGTCTCCATGCCCCTGAGCTTTCCTCTCATACAGCTGCAGCCTCTGCAGCTTTTCTAACTCCTTCATTTGGCATCCAAAGGGTTAAAAGGTCTTTCCATCAGAAGGTTTGATCACAGTTCTACTGATAATCCAGCTTCACCATCAGGGTGAGCCGTTCTCCCAGACACTCTGATAAACTTGAAGTTCTTCACTCTTTATTTTTGGCTGTTGGTCTTAAAAACCAACATCAGTGTTTCTCCAACATTTAGAGGATCTGAACTGGAAGCTTCTGCTTCCAGCTGCAGCTGAACATCATCCTGAGCTGCCCAGTCACAGCTTCCTCAGGGTTTCTGAGCAGGTTCGACTCTTTAACTCAGAGCTAAGAGTTTTCTTTACATTAACATACATGTACATTTACACGTGTGTAGTAATCCTAACCACCTGAACTGACTCACCTTATAATACGTACAGAAGTCAGATTTATTAAGTAAGAAATATATAAAAGATAAAACTAGTTCTCTCCTGCCTTGGAAATGTTTTAACTCCCCTTGAGGAGCTTTATGGATATAATGTGACAGGACAGCAGAGGTGAGGACCCAAACGCAGACTGATGAGGCAGGAGACAAACCAACGCCATTATCCAGGATTTAATATCAAGGAACAAGGAAACCGATACAGACTGAACACGAAACAACAACAATGATCTGGCACCGAGTCAGAGAAACCAAGCGTAAATAAACAGAGGACGACTAACAGGGAACAGGTGAAGTGAGGGAGCAATCAGACCAGGTGAACTAACGAGCCGCAAACAAAACACACAACACACACGGGAACCAACAAAACTGGAAACTAAAGTAAACATGACAAAACCAAGAACATCACCTATGACCACGACATATAAGGCTCCTCTGATACGTCAGTATTATTCATTTCTTTTAGTAGTTTTTTGCTGAATAAAGATTTAAAAGCTGGACCTGACACAGGATATGAAAGAAAGGAGCCCTGAGAGGACTTTGTTGTAAAGAGCTGCTGTACAAATAAAGCTGGATTGAATTAAACAGAAGAGAAAATGAGAGTAAAAAGTGGAGAGAGGACAAAGATAGAAACAACAGAAACAATAGAACAACCAGCTGCAACACCAGTAGAGAAACAGAAAACATCCTACGGCCTCTATATGAAAACACAGCAGACAATCATCAGGAGCACCTGCAGAAAGACACACTGAACACCATGAAAACAGCAGCAGAAAGTGTGTGTGTTCTACTATTCTTACACTTATACTTCACAGTCTGGACGGGGCTCAGCTTACATGCATGTTGTACTTGTATGATGGAGCATGTTACAAAGAAACTTCTAGAAAAAACTAAACATGTTGCTTTGCGTTGCTCGTTGCTGTTACACACTGGATGATCAGACACATGTGGAACTAACAGTTCTGGTCTTTCCTACGTTTCTCAGGCCTCCATCTATTGGTGGTTTTATTGTCTTTAGTTTAATTTATTTCAGCCAGTGATGAAAATAAAGAAGCTTTGTTAGGCGTCATTCACACACAAACACGCAACAGAATGAAAGATGAAATCACAACAAACATCATCATCTGTTCTACAGTTTTTCTTCCTCTAACTTTATACCATAAAACAATAATAATAAATTCTATAAAGTCCTTTGTGCTGAATTAATTTAAGGTAAATTCTCTCCTGGAGCATTAGAAGCACTGCTAGGTATGCGGCATAATGGAGTGAATAAAGAAGATTTATGGTCCTGTTAACAGTTCTTGACAGAGGTTGGTCACCACCATGCACCTCTGGAGGAACGTCAGTGTGTCTTCAGGTGTCTCGGGTTTGCCAGCTTGAAGACAAAGTCAGTGCAGAAGGCAGAGATGACCCCTTCCTCAACATCGTCTGCTTTCACAACGTTTGGAGCTCGTTTGGTGAAGAAGGACATTTTCCAGTCTTGACCAGTCAGGAGAATAGTTGTGTGTGGAGATGGAAGGTCACGCTACAATCACACGGAACAAACACAACGAACCACATTAGAGCTCATTTTTTAATTCTTTGTAAAGTAAATAAACTATTTAGTGTGTAGCCAAATGTAATTAAATAATAAAAAGTTTGTTTCCTTTCAGCTATTTCTGTTTTAATTACATAATTTCAGTCATACAATCAATAAGAAAAGTTAACTTGCTAACTTTGTTGTGTGTGTTTGGTTCAGTTAAACACCACATGTCTGCATCAGAGTCTCCAAGAGGGATAAAAAGGTTCATGTTCTCCTTATAGACGTATGGGAGAAATATAAAGAGTCAATACCTGCAAGAGAAACAAGACATTTAACATCTAAACCGTGTTTTAATGCTGGAAATTCTTGTTTCTGTATTTCAAAGGTTTCAGAAAGCTGAAGACAGCAAGAGGGTGATGTAGAGAAAATGTTGCTTCACTGGTCTGGGCGACATGGTTTAATATGCACCTGTTAACTCCTGGTAACTCTTCAACGAGAGCCTCCTCTCTGGCCTCCAGGTACAGCTGGTATGGCAGAGATTTCTCTGGAGGCAGGTGAAGCACTTTTTGCAGACGCAGTCAAATCTTTGTCACTTCTTTCCCAAAGCTGGATGTTTTCGCTCCACTTCATCACAAACCTGCAGCTGAAGAAATATCAAACCGTCTTCAGTTTTACAATAATTGTAAATTTGTCCTCAACTAATCTGTGGTTCAGTACAGCCGAAGAAGGTTTGTAGAGATGGTTTGTGTAGAAATTGGCCCAGCAGCTTACTATTTAGACTAAAATCAGTTTAGAAAATATTTTGTGTAAACCTGAAACAGCTACACGTCAAAGAAAGGCCCAGAAAAATAAATAAAAATGAAATAAATGCTAAAACACTGGCTCTGTAACTGTTGAAACTTCATTTACAACGTGAAGGACTGAAAGTGAGAAAGTTTCAGCAGGAAGAGAAAGGGAAGGAGCAGAAACAGCTGAGTCCGTGTCCACATGGGGACGAGTTTAAGTGTAGCCATAAAAAATGTCCAGTGTTTGGACATTTTGTCCATATACAAGCAGCATTTTGGAAGCTTGTTAACACTCATTTTTGGAAGCAGGTCCCAAAGTGAATTAATCTGAAAGATCCATAGTTTTGTTTCTGCGTCTGTAGGAGCCATTTTTAAGTATCTGTATATATCTTGTTTGGCCACCAGGGGGCAGCATTGTACAGTCTTTTGTCAGCGCCTATATAAGCAGGAACCTTCCTGCAGGAGACAGCAGGGCCGGAGTGGGACTCATTTAATGCCTCAGACCGGCCGCTTCAGATCACCACCTATTATTATTAAAATCATGTCATTATAACCTTACATGTTACGTCTACAAGAGCACAATGTTCTGTAAAACCTGGTAATTCAGTATAATTTTCTACAATATTTCTAATCCAATGTAAGAAAGGGTTGCTTCACAATGTAGATTTATTTCAACATGAGTCCTCGTCTCCAACATTATTCTTTACATCCTTTCAACAACATCAGAATCTAAATTCTGTTTCAATAAGTGTTCACAGATATTCAAACCTTAAAAAGAATAAATAGAATATTAAATATGAAATAAGATAAAATACAAAGTGTTTAGGTTTATGAAGTTTTATTAAACATGGTTTAGAAGCTATTAGAAAATAATTTTGTTTGTCTCAAAACAAATGATGAAATCTCCATTAAAACATGAATCAATCTGAATTAAACTACAAGGGAAGTTTATTTGTACTAAAACACATTTCACATATGAGACAATTCAAAGTGCACATAAAACATTAAAATCATTACAAATGCTGCAAGAAAGCAGAAAAGACAGAAACAAACAGCAAAAATCACAATAAAATGATAAATTAAGTTAAAATGATTAAAAGCAAGATAAGTTAAAAGTTAGCAGCAGATTTCATGCATAGGTGCAGGAGAAAAGAAAAGTTTTAACCTGATTTAAAGTGTCTACGTTTGTGTAGTGATGTGATGTATAAATTTAGTGGCGCTGTCGCTGTATAACGCTGGGAGGTACAGAGAAGAAGTTCTCCAGAGAAAATGTGTGTTCTGAACAGCACGTTAGCTGTACGTTGTGGAGATTCCTGTTATGGAATAAAGTCATGTAGTACTTCAAAACGTGTCAAGTTACTACAGTTTGGTGAAAGTTTAATCTCCACTGGCAGTTTGTTCCACTTGTTTGCAGCATAACAGCTAAATGCTGCTTCTCCATGTTTAGTCTGGACTCTGGTCTGGACTAGTGGACCAGAGTCTACGGATCTCAGAGCTCCGCTAGGTTTATATTCTCTGAATTTATCCCAGATTGATTCTGGGCCTAGACTACAGCGTTCTTTGTCTTTCCCAGGACGAGCTGTTAAAGACCAGCTTCAGCCAGACTGTGTGCTATATCTCTCATCAACCAGCAAGACAAGACTGTGTTGTGTTCAAGGGACAGACTGCATGTGGGACACTCTGCACAAAACATGCAAAAACACATGAACAGGAGTTAACAGGTGCATATTAAATGATATGATCCATACCAGTGACATAACCCTGCTGCTGTTTCCAGGTGTGTGAAGCTTCGAACTCCATGTGTTACACACGGGAGAAATTCAGCCATGCTCCGCTTCATGAAAGGCTTTATTCATGCTGATCCCTGGAAGGACGAGGAACAGTATAGATCAGCGGTGGATGCTGTCAGCTGTTCTGCCTGACCGGCTACTTCCTCTAAGAAATTCCAGCTCCGGACCGGTCGCCCCCATTAGTAGAGCGCTACTGCCACCTACTGGTGGAAAGCAGCGCAGCTATCCTCTCTAAACCAGCTACAGATTAACTGGAACATAAACATATGTAGACGTCCGAGTACGGATCTCACCTGGAACCACAAGGAACAGTATAGACCTGCGTCCCAATTCAGGCTCTGAACACGTTTTAGATTTTATAACAGAAAACATTTTACATATAAGATGCAACTTAAACAGCTTCAACTGAACAAGGCCGAAGACAACAGATACAAACGTGGAGTTTTTATTTATTTTATTTTACATAGAAAAATGAAATAATGTGCAGTTTCTTCAAAATATCAAGAGTTCTTGTTGCTTTCTGGTTCTTCACATTTTCAGCTGAGCTGGTTTAAGATTTCAGATCCACAATAAAAAGATTAAAAAGGTTTAGATCCAGAACATTTACACTTGTGGACATGAAACCTGCCAAGAATGATTAATAGCTGAATAACAGAGTTTACATCACTGACAATCCTTTCAATATAAAATATAAGATGAAAACATTAATGTGGATGTTGATGTTTAACTGAGCCCAGACGAAGCTTTCCATGTCGGACCAGAACTGTTTGGTGGGAACACGTTGGAAAATATCTGGAAAATTGTCTCTTTGTTAGCTTTGCAGAACACACAGGCATCATCAATATTTATCTGGAATCTTTGAAGTGTTTCCTGAACAGGAAAAATCTGAAGTTAAACCTTAAAAGAAACTTCTTCCAGCTTGTTGTTAATCCAGTAATTATGAAGAAGTTTAGCAGCTTTTTCCCTGTAAAGCAGCCATGGTAGAGTCCCAGAAGAACTCTGCAGCAGCTGGAAGTGAACCGGACGCTTCATTCCTGATTTATTTGTTGCTCCAACGTTTGTCTGTGAGATCAACATCAGCCATGAAAACGTTGTTAAATTCCGTGTTAATCTCTGGGAATGACGTGTTCTTCAACATGTGACGAGCCTGCAGGAGCTGCATTTAAGACAACAGCCAACTCTTCAGCTGTTCCAGGTAAATGACTTTTTTAAGGAATTCTGAATGTCAGAAGTCCCGTTTTTATCCAACAACTGAGCTACAAACAGAATTCCTTTTCCACACCATGTCGGATAAAACAGATTTATTCTGATAAAGAAGTCCTTGTTGTTCCAGATATAACATCTACGGGGCTGAAGTTATGTTTATAAACCAATAACCAGATAAAAGAGCTTGTTTGTGGAAGTCAGCCGGATTTAAAGGAATTTTACCAACAGAAAAATGAGCTTTCAACAGAAAATTAAAGCCACCAGGATGATTAAACAGAGAAGCTGGAAAAGCGTTCCAGATGCTGTCGGGATCTTCAGAAATTCCAGAATCCGTTTCATTTTAAATGTGTTGTTTAGGGAGTTAAAGTCCAGAACCTCTAGACCTCCTTGTTCCCTACAACCTCTGATGAAGTCTTTCCTGAGATAACGGGCTTTTTCCTCCACATGGCATCATATAGTATTTATCCAGTTCTTTAATGATGTTTTGGGATGTGAAGTGACGATGAGACATTTATAGATCTGGATTTACCTTCTGCTTTAGAAATGAAGACTCTGCCACATAGAGAGAGATCTCTCATTAACCAAGAACTCAGTTTAGATCCTGTTTTTTCAATAATTGGATTAAAATTTAAGTTGTAACGTTCCTGTTTATCTTTACAAATTATAATTCCAAGATGTGTCACTTCCTCATTAACTGGTATTCCAGCGTAATGGGACCAGTTCCAGTTTTCCAGAGGAAACTAAACAGATGTGTCTACATCCATTTGAACCCTGATGCATCACTAAATGAATTTATACAACTCACTGCGCTTACTATGTGATGATGATCCCTTAAAAAACTGCCGTATCATCAGCGAGCTGACAGGTTTTAAACTCCTTACCTACAGCAGGAATTCCCAGAAAAGGGGACGTTTTGATGTGGGTGCCATTATTTGTGCTACTACCAGAGAAAGAAAAGGAGATCCAGGGCAGCCTTGTCTACGTGGAATAATGAATCTGGTTGATGAGCCAGATTTCAGTTTAACAGAACCAGAACAAACATTATATAAAGTCCCAACTGCATTATGAAAATAATTCCCACATCCAGAGAAGGAAAAGATTTTACAATAAAGTTCTGCTCCGTGGTGTGAAAGGCTTTGTAAGAAGCGATGAGCAGAATGAAGCTTCCATCAGGTAACAGGTGATTGTAATCTATCATGTCTGATATTAAACGGATGTTGTTGCTAATGAGCCTTTTCTCCATAAAACCAGATGCTCTTCGTCTGTTTTCTGACTCCAGCCGTGTTTAAGTCTTCCAGCAACAATCAGAGCAAATAACTTTCATCATTGTTCAGTAAACTGACGGCTCTCCAGGTTTCACTCTGGAATTTATCCGTGTTTGGTTTGGGAATTAGTGGGATTATCCCTGTTTTAAGGTGGGGGGGGTCACCTTTTCCAGTGGCTTCTTGGAATCCAGCTAGTAAGAAGGAGGAAGTTTATCAGTGAATCTTTATAAAACTCCCAGTCAGGCCGTCATTCCCGGGAGCTTCATTTTCTTCCAGATGTTCCACACATTCCACACGTTCTGGTAAGGAAATCTGTCCTTCACAAATATCTCTAAATTCCTCATTTAGGTTTTAACATGAGTAGAAATGTTGTTTAAAAAGTTTCTGAGTCAGAAGTTGTGGCTGAAGAGCAGAACTTCTGATAACAGCTGGCCACATGTTTGGAGATTCCATCCTGATCACTGGGAACGTTCCCGTTTACCATCACGTTACTTACTGGAGCATATTCAGCATTCCACTTTTCTAATCCAAGAAAATATTTAGTATTTTCTCTCCCTGCTCCATCCGTCTGCGTCTGGTTGTGATAAAGGCGGCTTTGGTTTTGTCCACATACATGTTGTCTAACTGGCTTTTAATAAACTCAGATAGATAGATAGATAGATAGATAGATAGATAGATAGATAGATAGATAGATAGATAGATAGATAGATAGATAGATAGATAGATAGATAGATAGATAGATAGATAGATAGATAGAAGTACTTTATTCATCTCAAGCTGGGAAATTTAGGTGTTGCAGCAGTACAGTCATTTAGCAGTTGTGCTTCTAAAGGTAGCAAAATAAAAACAGTATAAAAAATTTCAATATCTACAAGACTTATACAAGGAGATATTTAGCTATACACAGTAAGAAGTGAGAATAGCCAGCAAATAAAATAGTCCAGTGCAATGATTAGTAGTGAAGATGAGGAGTTTAACTGTGCAAGGTTGATCCAGTCAGTGCAAAAATTCACCAGTTACAACAGTCACTCATATTGTTATCTCTGAGACCATGATGATGAGTTAAACAGTCTTATTGTGTGTGGCAGGAAAGATTTCCTGAAACGGTCCTTGAGACAGTGAAGCTGTCTGAGCCTTTTGAAAAAGGAGCTCCGCTGTCTGTCCAGCACAGGGTGGAGAGGGTGGTCCGGGTTATCCAAGATAGATAACAGTTTCTTCAGTGTCCTCCTTTCCACCACTGCTTCTAAAGTGTCCTGTCTGCAGCCAATGACAGAGCCAGCCTTCCTGATCAGTTTGTTCAGTCTGTTGGTGTCACTGGCTGCAATGCTGCCCCCCCAGCAGACCACAGATGAAAACAGGGCACCGGCCACAACAGACTGGTAAAAGATTTCCAGCATCTTGCTGCACACGTTGAACGACATCTGCTGCAGGCCTTCTTGTACACAGCTGTGCTGTTGGTCTTCCAACTCAGTCTGTTATCGATAGTCACTCCCAGGTATTTATATTCCTCAACCGTGTCCACATCACTACCCAGGATGCAGAGGGTTTGTGGAGCTGATCCCTTCTTCCTGAAGTCTAACACCATCTCTTTGGTCTTGTCCACATTAAGCAGCAGGTGATTCTTACCTGCCCACTCCACAAATCCGTCCACCAGCCCCCTGTACTCCTCCTCCCGTCCACCACTTATACACCCAACAACTGCAGAGTCGTCAGAAAATTTCTGAAGGTGACATGACTCTGAGTTGTACTGAAAGTCTGTGGTGTATAAGGTGAACAGTTATGGAGAGAGCACAGTGCCCTGTGGGGCTCCTACATCACTCGTCACCACATCAGATAGGACACCGCCCAGCCAGACAAACTACAGCCTGTCTGTCAGGTAATCAGCGATCCAGGAGACAGAGGACCCACCGACACCCATCAGCCACAGCTTCCCACTTTGTAAAGAAGGCTGGATGGTGTTGAAGGCACTGGAGAAATCAAAGAATGTGACTCTCACAATGCCTCCACCACCATCCAGGTGCGAGTGAGCTCGCTGCAGCAGATAGATGACAGCATCATCCACCCCCACACGTGGCCGGTAGGCAAACTGCAGAAGGTCGAGAGAAGGTTTCACCAGCGGCCTCAGGTGGGCCAACACCAGCCTCTCCAGCACCTTCATCATATGTGATGTAAGGGCAACTGGACGGTAATCACTGAGGCCAGATGGAGATGACTTCTTAGGAACAGGAACCAGGCAGGAGGTCTTCCAAAGTTGTGGCACCTTCTCCAGGCTGAGGCTCAGATTGAAGAGGTGCTGGAGAACTACAGACAGCTGGCTGGCACAGGTCCTCAGTATCCTGGGGCTGATACCGTCCAGGCCAGCGGCCTTGTGACTGTTCAGTCTCTCCAGCTGTCTCCTCACCTGCCAGGCTGTTACAGTCAAGCCAGGGGAAGGGGTTGGGGCGGGGGGGAGGTGTTATGGGTTGAAGTCCAGTCTGATCCAGTGGGCTCACTGTAGGGGGGGGGCAGTCTGAGAGCTAAACCTGTTTCTCCCTATTACCATCAGCCAGTCTGCCTCTCCCCCCACATCCTGTGATCTCCTTCATTCCAGACCACACCTCCCTCATGTTGGTCTTCTGGAGTTTGGCCTCCAGCTTCCTCTTGTAAGAGTCCTTACACTCCCTCAACTTGTCCCTCAGTTGGTGCTGCACCCTTCTCAGCTCCTCCCTGTCTCCAGACCTGAAGGCTCTCTTCTTCTTGTTGAGTAGGGTCTTCAGGTCGCTAGTGATCCACGGCTTGTTGTTTGGGAAGCATCTAACAGTCCTGGAGGACATGACAGTGTCCTCACAGAATTTGATGTATTCCGTGATGCTGTCTGTCATATTGTTGATGTCCTCCCCATGAGGCAGGCAGAGTGCATCCCAGTCTGTGCAGTCAAAGCAGTCCTGCAGGGCCTCCTCAGCCTCCTGTGTCCACCTCCTCACTCTCCTTGTGGGCACAGGCTGCCGCCGGACAACAGGCACATACTTTGGTGAAAGCAGAACCAGGTTGTGATCTGACCTGCCGAGGGGGGGAAGGGCGGTTGCACTGTATGCTCCCTGTGCGTTTGCATACAGTAGGTCCAGAGTTTTATTGTCCCAAGTGGAGCAGTCCACATACTGAGTGAAGTCAGTCAGTGTTCTGTCCATGCTAGCATGATTAAAGTCCCCTGTGATTACCATGAAGGCATTTGGTTGCTGAGTCTGCAACCGGGAGACGACGGAGCTGATGACGTCAGCGGCGGCTTCTGCATCAGCTGATGGGGGAATGTAAGCAGTTAACACAATGGCTGATGTAAACCCTCTTGGCAAGTAATACGGCCGTAGCCCAACAGCCAGCAGTTCCACGTTTGGGTTGCAGAGACGTTCCTTGACACGGACGTGTCCGGGATTGCACCAACGTTCATTCACATAAAGCACAATCCCTCCTCCCTTCTTCTTACCGCTGTCTGTCACGTCTCTGTCCGCCCGCACGGTCACAAAGCCGGGTACAGCAACGCTGTGGTCCGGAATATGTGAGTGCAGCCACGATTCCGTAAAACTCAGTAAACTGCACTCACGGTACTCCCTCTGTCTTTTAATCAGCGCCGCCAGCTCGTCCATCTTGTTCGCCAGAGAGCGCACATTCCCCATTATGATGGCAGGAACAGCAGGCTTGTGTGTCCACTTCCTTGCCTTCACCCTCACTCCAGCTCTGCATCCCCAGCGTCTCCTCCGTAGCTCCTTCGGGATATCGTGCCTGACCCCCGGCGACAGTACAGGTTTACTCAGCGCTAACAGCTGGTCGCGAGAGTAAACAATGGGCCTGCCACTGTGAGCGTTGCTCTCGGTTACGAGGAGTAACGAGAGTAGCAATAAAAGTGAAAAGAAGAACTTGGAGCATACAAAAACCATTGCTGTTCCGTTGCAATAAATAATAAACACAGCGAAAAACCAAAGGAAAGATAAAATAAATACTAAATAAATACTAAATAACAGTAAAAGCACCCGCAGAACTGGAGCTGCTGCAACAGGTGTCCGACCAGGACGGAGGCGCCAATGACAATGCAGAAAACTCATTTCTGCTCCTGCATTTCACGCAGCATCATTAAAGTTGAAGCCAAGTTAGACTGATTAAATATATAAAAGTCCACTGAGTCACAAAAATGAAAAAGTAACTAAAAAAGTTAGAAGGTCAATGAAAATGGAACACATTTAGGAAAAAAACAAAAAAATAAATAAATAAATTGTAGTCATTTCAGCATGGACCCTCAGCCTCTGTAAATGGTTCCTAACCAACCAGCTGATTTTCCCAGAAGCCCAGACAGTTTTTATTTCCATGTTTAAACAATGAGAAGTTGTTTTATCGATGCCTTTTTGCTGTAATACAAGTTATTGGCACTACAATGAAAAAGCAGCTGTTCTAAAACTGGGCTCATCAGGACCAGGTGGAATTTATAATCTAAGTTCTTAACAAATAAAAAAGGTGCTCCTGTACTAAAACTGGAGCTGTGTCTTTGTGTGAATCCCCGTTCTGTTTGTCTTGTCTGGACCTCCATGTTCAGCCTTTGTTTGTTGGGGTGTTTGTTTTTTTCTTTTGTGTCTCTGGTTCTGGGACCTCCACATTCTGTCTGAATCCTGAAGCTTCTCCTGCTGGATTCCTTCTCTTTCCTGGAGTTTATTTGGCTCCTCTAACTATCCTGTGGCATTTATTTTATTTAATTATATTTCTATTTAGAACAATTCTGCATGTGGAGCTAAAATGAGTGAAATCTGCATTATGAAAATTTAAGTTTCATTAAAAAATGCTGATGGAAAATTGTTTGTTTAGTTTTGGAAATGATTTTTTCTTCTAACAAGCGTTGGACTGTATTCCATCATTAATTTAGAAGTAAACATGCTTGATGCTGAACAGGTTTTATCCACATGGAAGGGAAGGACATTTACCAGGAGGAACTGGAACATCTGGTTTCTTTGGGAACCTGGAAGGGAACCAAGCGGCGCGTTCGCACCAGCCCTTTTTATCAGAATCCTGGTCCGTTTGCTGGGAAAGTCCTCTTCGTTTGGGCAATTGTGAACAAACAAGTTCTGATCCGGATCAAAGAAGAGAATCTCGGTCCGCTTCAAGTAGACCAAGTCCAGGAAGTGGAAGGAAAGTGCATCGTGGGTAAATGTAACCAGAACATACGGGCATGAGAGACGATATGCGGCTCTGGCCGGGAGAAATGACTCGCCCTGACCCCCTAACTGAACAGTTCTCCAGTCGTACTGAGTCTAGCGGACGTCCTGGTTTGATGCAGTAAGACTTTACTTTGGTGTCTTCAAGAGGATTGAGGGCCTTAGAAGAAAAATCCCAGTAGAGGAGAAGCTCTGTACAAGCTCATCGAGCCAGGAGTGTAACACTAGAATAAAGCATCTCAACAAGGTCTTGGTGATACTGGCAACATGCAGAAAGTGAAGCGGTGCATGCGTCGTCATGGCGATTAAAGCTCAGAAGACAAACGCTTTGCCTGAAGATGAAAGGGCTGCAGGTCTTTGAAATGTGGATCGGACCAGAGATAAGAGGAAAGCAGAAGGAGGAAATGGAGCTGCTAACAAAGTTGAAATGGTTTAAGAAAAGTAGCTGTTAATGTTAAAATCCACAACGAGGCTTAATTATTGGAGCTTCATCAAGCTGGCACTGCTCACACATGGAGAGAGAAGAACAGGAAGATAAATATACTCACTGAAACCAGGATCTGATGTCTGCAGTTTACACAAGCAAAGACCTTCATGACTCTTAGGATGTGATGAAACTAATGAACTGTGATCAGAAGAAATGGATCCAGCTGCCAGTTCAAACATCTTGTAGCTTCACTGGTGATGTTTTCACATTGTGATCCTTCCAGAAAGCTGCTGCTCTACTCAGTGTGGAGAAGATGACCTGGACAAGTTTTCCTGCAGCTGCAGATTCCTTCTATGGAACGGGGGGGATGTGAGAATGAAAGGAAAGCAACAAGCTGGACACACATCAAGCTGTTAAACTGACAGCTTTTCAGCATCTGTGAACGGCTGTATGAGACACTAGAAGTGGATTTTCTGAACCAGAACCTACACAAACAAGGCCAGTGGTCCTGCTCAGCTAATGGGAATAATGGTAGAATGCAACACTTCATATCTGAGGGCTCAAGAGGTTTGACCATTTTCTATCCTTTTCTACCTGAAGATGCAGCAACAACTCCTGATTGAAAGATGTTCAGCTGTGCAGCTGCAGAGATGAGGGAACGTGTCAAAGGTTCACGCTGCTAGTTGTGTGTTGAGAAGACCAGATCCAGCTGCTTTCAAGCCTTGTAGAAAGTAAAGTGCTGGTGGAAAAGGAGTGTACTGAGTTCCTGTGGATGAATGGGATGTTTGGGATGCGGAAGTGTCCCACAGAAGGAGAATGGTGGGATCATCATGTTCTGAGACTCGCAGATGTTCAAGTCCAGGAACAAAAGCTCAGTTCAAGCTTGGAAACTGTGGATCTGTGAGATCGGAGTAAAAGCATTTAAGACCAGGACCTGAGAGGCCCACCAGACTTCTGAGTCTGTCTAATAAAACCTGCTGATCTACTGGATCAAAGGCGGCACTAAGATCCAGTAGAACCAGGACTGGAAGTTTCTGTGGGTCCAAGTTCCACCTGAGGTGGTTAACAATGTTTAAAAGGACGTCTCGGTTCTGTGGTTGGTCCTAAAACCAGATTCAGATCCTTCTAAATATTCTGTTTATTCAGAAACTTGTGTAAGTGAATAAAAAGAACATTTCTATCATGTGAGTTAAAAGCGGTGAGTTGGATACAGGTCGGTAGTTCTCCAGAAGGTTTGGGTGTAAATTCCTCTTCTTCAGAAGGGGCCTCACCACTGCTGTTTTACAGGCAGATGGGAAGACGCCCATCTGAAGGAGGAACTCACCACGTCTACAAGCTCACGCTCAAAGAAAGCATCACATGTTTAAAGTGATGTGGGAATGGATCTAAAAGGCAGCTTGTTGGTTGAGTTGGGAGGAAACTGGAGCAGCATCTCTGCATCAACCAGGACAAACTCTCCAGTGTTTCCTTGGGTAAAAACAAAGCTTCAGGTCTGTTAAGATCAACATGTCGCTGAGATAAAAACTGGATCTAATAGCATTGATTTTACTTCTGAAGTGGTCTGCAAAGTCCTCACATGCAGCATGTGATGGTGTCATGGAGGACTTGTTAAAATCAGCCTTTATTAAATGATCAATGATTTTAAAGAGGAATTTGGGATTATTTTTATTGTCAGTTATGAGATTTGGTTACAGTTTAGAAACAACACCAGACTGGATCGTGTGGTTTGTAGAACCTCCTCTTCAGGTGTGGTTGGTTCGCCTGCAGATAAGCTGGAGTGATAGGAGGGGTCAGTTGACTCCACAGTCGCACATAGACCCACCCAGGAACATATGGATACATGCTCTGCAAACCACACAACATCTGTCTTTGCCAAGGTCCCCATGACATCAGGTGTAGTGAAATATGGCTTACACTGAGTTCCCCGAGGAGCCTCTGTGCTATTCAGGGTGTAGTTGGATACATAGGTGGTACAAGGTGTGTAGATGGATGAACAGTGTTGTTTTGGTATCATACCTAAGTGTTCTACATCACCCCAGGTGAGTGTAAAAATATTCATGAAGCATTCTTATTTCTGCTCTAGAGGAATGTGTATTGGGTCTAGGAAAATTATCACATAACAGCATGTCTTATTCTGTGTTCCAGATTATTAGAAGTATTATACCACAGGTTTAATTCAAAGGAACCTTTATGTGGCTGTTTCTCCAGCATCCAATCAACAATCAGCTGAACTCCACTGCTGCTTCTCTGCTCCTTTAGTTCTGTAGTTTGGTTTGTTGTCCACCAGATGGCAGCATACCCCCAACAGGCTGATAGACCATCACCAATTACCAGTTTATTTCTAATTTATTATGCCTTTTCTCTAAGGGACAGGTAGATCTGTTGGTGGTTTCACTGACGTTGACACAAGACCCTTATTAGCCCCGTCTCCCTATGTAGTCAGCCTTGTCAACACCTGATCCCTAAACTAATGTTTCCTGTTTTTTACAAGGTGACATGTGTATCCAGGAAGTTCTTTCAGCTATTTTGACAGCGGTGGGTGTGGTGAGCAATACCTGGAAAGGTCCTTCCCACCTGGGTGAAGCCCAATGTTTTCTTTGTATTTTCTTAATCAGTATCCATTCACCAACTTCAACCAGGTCACCTGTGTCCTGTAAAGGCAGAGCAGCATATAGCTCTCTATTAGCATTTAGGTCTTCCTTTTTCTCTAATATTTTAATCATGAAATTTATTACATATTTTCACATTGTTCTTCTGATAGGAGCATTCCAAACTTAGTCTACAGTGTGTGCAGAATTATTAGGCAAATGTGTATTTTGATCACAACATCCATTTATGCAGGTTGTTGTACTCCAACCGGTACAGGCTTGAAAGCCTACTACCAATTAAGCATATCAGGTGATGTGCATCTCCGTAATGAGAAGGGGTGTGGTCTAATGACATCAACACCCTATATCAGGTGTTCATAATTATTAGGCAACTTCCAATCCTTTGGCAAAATGGGTCAGAAGAGAGATTTGACGGACTCTGAAAAGTCAAAAATAGTGAGATGTCTTTCAGAGGGATGTAGCACTCTTAAAATTGCCAAGCTTTTGAGGCGTGATCATCGAACAATCAAGCGTTTCATTCAAAATAGTCAACAGGGTCACAAGAAGCGTGTTGAAAAAACAAGCCACAAAATAACTGCCCATGAACTGAGGAAAATCAAGCGTGAAGCTGCCAAGATGCCATTGGCCACCAGTTTTGCCATGTTTCAGAGCTGCAACATCACTGGAGTGCCAAGAAGCACAAGGTGTGCAATACTCAGGGACATGGCCAAGGTAAGGAAGGCTGAAAAACGACCACCACTGAACAAGACACACAAGATAAAACGTCAAGACTGGGCCAAGAAATATCATAAGACTGATTTTTCTAAGTTTTTATGGACTGATGAAATGAGAGTCAGTCTTGATGGGCCAGATGGATGGGCCCGTGGCTGGATCAGTACAGGGCAGAGAGCTCCACTCCGACTCAGACACCAGCAAGGTGGAGGTGGGATACTGGTATGGGCTGGTATCATCAAAGATGAGCTTGTGGGACCTTTTCGGGCTGAGGATGGAGTCAAGCTCAACTCCCAGTCCTACTGCCAGTTTCTGGAAGACACCTTCTTCAAGCAGTGGTACAGGAAGAAGTCAGCATCATTCAAGAAAAACATGATTTTCATGCAGGACAATGCTCCATCACACGCATCCAAGTTCTCCACTGCGTGGCTGGCCAGAAAAGGTCTAAAAGAAGAAAAAATAATGACATGGCCTCCTTGTTCACCTGATCTTAACCCATAGAGAACCTGTGGTCCCTCATCAAATGTGAGATCTACAGGGAGGGAAAACAGTACACCTCTCTGAACAGGGTCTGGGAGGCTGTGGTTGCTGCTGCACGCAATGTTGATCGTGAACAGATCAAGACACTGACAGAATCTATGGATGGCAGGCTTTTGAGTGTCCTCGCAAAGGAAGGTGGTTATATTGGTCACTGATTTGTTTTTGAATGCCAGAAATGTATATTTGTAAATTTTGAGTTGTTATATTGGTTTCCCTGGTGAAAATAAAATAAGTGAAATGGGTATATATTTGGTTTTTGTTAAGTTGCCTAATAATTATGCACAGTAATAGTCACCTGCACACACAAATATCCTCCTAAGATACTAAAACTAAAAAAGCCCCAGTCCAGCTTCCAAAAATATTCAGCTTTGATAGTTATGAGTCTTTTGTGTTCATTGCGAACATAGTTGTTGTTCTATAATAAAATTAATCCTCAAAAATACAACTTGCCTAATAATTCTGCACACACTGTATATCTGCATCCATACACGATTTCAGCATCCTGCATTTTGGGGATGGTATGCACAGTTATGTTTTAAATTTATTTGCAGTCTTTGGCCTATTTTAATTGTCACTGTAGATTTGACTTGGGATGCCAGATCTTGGAATTATGTTTCTGCATAATATCTTTGTTTCTGTTAGATCGTCCAGGTGGGATTGTGGAAAGATTTCTACCCATTATGAGTAAGGGTCTTTTACGACTGGGCAATATTTTTCCCTTTACATTGGCTTAATTCAATGTAATCTGTACAAATGAAGTCAAAAGGCTCTTTGCTTGGAGGAAATTGTCCTTGAGCTGTGGACTTATCGGCAACTGTTTGTACAGACAGTCTGCGATTGGCTTGCTGAACTTTGATTATGACTGTGCGCTTTGATTGGTGGTGTTTGTTTAGCGGGGACAGAGTTTTTCTATAAACGCTAAACTGCTTGGCTTTGTGTTCTTTTTTGCTGACTAATAGTCTTGTTTTTCTTTCTCTTTTGTTTGGTAATAAGTAAAGCCTGTTTGGCTTCTCTTTCTGTCATATATCTGTTAGTATAATTAAAAGCAGAGTGGTCGTCTTGTAGCATGACGGTTGCCGGTTCGATCCTCCGTCTGTCAAGCTCATGTCGAGGTGTCCCTGAGAAAGACACCGAACCCCAAATTGCTCCTGATGGGTCGTGGTCGCCATCAGTGTGTGAATGTGTGTGTGACTAGGTGAATGTGATGTATAATGTAAAGCACTTTGGGTCTCATTCCAGGTACAGTAAAGCACAATATAAATACGGACCATTTACCATTTACCTTTTTCAGTTATATAAGCATAGCTATTGGAGCTGCTTCACTTTCTGTTTATATCATCGATTAGAAGGCCAGTTTTTGTTCACCTGTATAAAGTTGTGATTTCTGCTGCTCGGGCAGAGTAATGTTTTGGCAAAGGTTCTTGTTTTAGAGTATGAGTAAAATCAACCGCTGCATAACCTGTAGATATTTGTGCCATCAAGATTTTTCTTAGAGGAGCCATTTACAAACCACATCAGAGAATTTGGTATTTCAGTATCTAGTAAATCTGGTCTGGGTAAAGTACTCTATGTACTTTCAGCAAGACAGTCATGTGGTGATCCGTCATCAGATGTTTGTAATAATGTAGTTGGATTTAAGCGTGTGCATCTTTCTGTAATCAGATGAGGTCGTGAAACTAGAACTCTGCACTGCCATAAAGGTGGCAACAACTGCCTGGTTGCAATGTGGCAGTGCAGCTACGACTGGATCAACTTTAGATGAGTAATAAGCTACAGTCCTCAATTTGTCTCCATAAGGTTGTAACAACTCTGAAGTCATATGGCCATCTTTGGAATCTACTGTCTGAATAAAATCCTTTTTGTAGTCAGGAAAAGCCAGTACAGTACTGCTAGTAAGAATATTTTTAGACTTGTAAAGGCTTTGTCAGCTTCTGGAGTCCATTTTAATTCATCTGTCATTGTGTTGGTTCTTCATAGATAAGAGCGGTCAGCAGTCTAGTTACTTCAGCATAGTTGGTATCCAACAATATTTGACACGGTGGTGTGAAGATGGTGAGTTTTGCTGACATTGCTTGTGTGAAATTGGTGGCTGATTAAAAATAACCCTGGGCGAGCCTAATAACGATGTATTTCTTGTTTTTGAAGATAAATGCAAACTTTCTTCAGCTATAAGAAATATGGATCTACTCCTGTAGATATGATATATCTGATATCTACCACTGTAGAATACTTGGCTTGTGGTCATAAGTCATTTAAAAGGGTATGTGGGTCTTGGAGTGCAGGATAACTCTGTATAACTGCTTCATTTACAGCCTGAAGATCTACCATCCCCCACCCCTCAGAGGGTGGAGCCTTTTTCACTGGAAACAGTGGGTATTACATGGTGAGTCTGGACACTCTCACTATGTCTTATCAGTCAGAGATTTTAGCACAGGTGCTTTTCCCTTTTCAGTTTCTGGTTTTAAGGGGTACTGTCTTACTCTTAGCCTGTAATAGGATTTAGCTTTTATTTTTACTGTCTACACCCCTCATGATACCTACATCCGCAGGTCCTTGTAACCACAAAGTAGAGGGGAAGTGGCTAATGGCTTCCCCCTCTTCTTGTGTAAGATATATGTAAGATATAAGTTTTGTCATGCCTGATCAGCTAAGTGGACATTAGGTTTGTTTATGATACATCAGTTTAAAGGTTTGCTGTACATCTCTGTGGATGGGCTGTACCTTTATTTTCCCAGTCACGTGCTTTTTCAGACATACTGGCCTTTATTCCCAAAATTTCCACATTGTCTTTGTGCTGCTAGGAAGACGTGTGGCGTGTAGACTGAGTAAAATAACTGTAGTTGTTCTTCAGTTAAACCACAAGTCCATGCTGTCCCAAACAAGATGTTTAAGCGTAAACATTGTACTTTTCAGTTTGTCTAATTGTTTTTTATATGTGAGACCAGGGCCTGTGGTTTGTTTGAAGTACACGGTGAAATGCATGTCTTCAGGTGACTTAAAGACAGATGTGGGGTTTACTATGTGTTTAGTTTCTTTTTCTAAATCCTCTGGAATCCTACTTGGTTTTCCAGGAATAAGGTCCAAGCTATAGTAATAATGTGGTTCATTGCTTCCTTTGACCAACAGGGCTTCATCCAGTCTGACTACTTTCATTTCTACGGTTCCTGGAACTACACCTATTTTTAAATGAAACATGAAGTCTCATCCCAGACGTTTGACGGGACAGTTGGGTGAAAATACTACAGGATCTACATGTATTTTCCAGTGTTAGGGTCAGTTATTTTAAGTGGTTGTGTTAGTTTCTCCTTTTTTCCATTTGCTCAGCGGACCAGAACAGAATAATGTGAGAACTTCTTTACGTGTTCTGTTTATTATTGTGTGTGTTGCTGTGTTTTCTGTGTGAATCACACAGTAAAGTTAATGTCTGGCCCAAAACCCACAATGTTTTTTTGTGGTTTCTCATCTGCAGAAAAAAGCATCTCTTCTAAGTTAAAATCTTTCACTTCCCCTAAACCTGCATCACTTCCTGTTTCCCTTTTCGTTCTCTTTAGTCAGGCTTTTTCTGAGTCAGCATAGTCTTGTGACCAGTGTCCAAAATGTCCACAGCTGTAACACCTGTCTCCCTCGGCAGCCTCTCTCCTACTATTTTGCCGTCCACCATGTCCACCACGTCCTCTCTGTCCTCGTCCTCTGCCCCTGAACCTGACTCGACATCGTCCTCTTGGTCCACCTCTCGTAGCTTCTCCATACATAACGTCTTCTACAACAAAAACAGCCTGGGGTTTCTTACTTTCCTTTTTCTATCATTCGTTACCTTTTCTCCATGTTTAGTATGATCAAGGTAAAACTGTTTTGTTCCTGATGCAAAAATCTTTCATGTGTTTTTTTAAAAAATCCTTTGATAGAGGACAAACTACCCACATGAAAGGAATTTTTTAACTGTTGGTGATTCTCGTCTTTATTCGCTTCCAGAATTAAACCATTATGAGTACAAAGTATTTCCTCCAGTCTCCTGTAGTATTCCTTAACAACTTTTCTCCTCATTTTATTTGGTCTTTTATACGATAGTTGAGTCTATTTAATGAGTCTATTTAGTCGTTAAGTGTGCAGGGAGGTTTGTCACTCTGTCCGCTGCTTCGGATTGTGTGAGAGTCTGCTGTCATACATATCCACACCTTCATTCCTTTCACTATTTTATTTTATTTAATTTTTTCTCAATTTTATTTTTTTATTTTTTATTTTATATAGTAGACTTTTTGTTTCTCTGTTCTGTCTGCAGTTTATTTCTCTCTTTATCACAATTTCATGGTGATGTCTTTTAGAACCTACTAACTCTGGTTCAGTCGTTATCTTTTAAAACCCACTAGCTCACGTTTACGATTTTAAGGCTTCCTTCATGTCGACCTTGTCACACATTTCTTCTCATCACACAATTTATACTCAAGTGCTCCTGTTATCTTTCTTGTTGAAGGTGGATTCCTGATAAACTCAGAACTGCGGTCCACTGGTGTCTCTATTTAACTTAACGTTGAGGTAGAGGTTGAAGTTTTAAAATACTCTTTGTTGGCTTTAAAAGATTTGTTCACCACCTGTAAATCAATCATCAGAAGGAAGAGTGTTCAAAAATCCACATTTTTAAAAGAAGGCAAAAACACCAGAGTTTGAGTAGAATTGACAATTCTTTGTTAAGCCAGTAATAAGAAAACAATACATATCTTCTCGAGAAGGAGGCCTGTTAGCTTAGCTTCTGATCACTAATACACAAAGTGTCGGGACCCTTCGGTTCAGCCAAAAGACCCGCCTAACTAAATTATCCTCCTCATTTATAGTGATACAAAGCATTGTGGCTATGTGCGTGCATGTGGTGAGCATTCATGTGAATGTGTATTTTGCAAGGTGGTCCATCCTTCTTCCGGGAATTTGATTCCTCCAGGTCCTTCGTCTGAGGTGCGTCAGAGCTGAAAGGAAAAAGATACTATGCTCTGCTTCGCTATCTTTTTCTGCCTTTCTACTGACTCCCTTGTACTTTTTCTCACAATATTCACACAAAGGCTATTCTTTTAATGATTTCTGAGTTACTGGGAAATTCCGTTCTGCTAGGAGTGAATAGATAAGCAAAGAGATACAAAAATATTTACGATTCACTCCCTAGTGGCCATCTAGAACATTGTCAAGGCCGCTAATGGTCAGCTGTTTTCTCAGTATTGAACTCAGTAACCTTATATGAGTTTATGTGAATACACTATCTGTAACCTGCAAAGCAATGATGACAATTAAGCTGTAGTTCTATTAAAAGCAAAGCCTAATGCACGTTACTAAAATCTAAGGATAAAATGTAAATGAATAAATGAATAAGAATGCTTAAATGAGTAAATGAATAATAAATGAGTAAATGAATCAAAATGCTTATAAAATATTTGCAACAAGGTCTTTAGAAGGTCCCAGACTTGGCTGTGCAAAGTCTTCAGCTTCTCTGCAGTTCTCCTCTGAGTCTGGACGAATATGGTATCCAGCATGAAGGACCAAAATGTCAAGGAAATTCTTCATAACACCAATAAAGCTTCAATTAAAAGAAGACACAGAGTTATTTTCAGTGTCTACAATTTCATTTGCAAGGAGCATGTGTAGAGTAAAAATAAGATACACATACTGAATTGTTTTACACATCACAAGGCATTAATAAGAGGAGGTTCATAAAGTCCATCCCTCAAACATCACAGCATTACTCAAGGCTTAGGCTTCAGCATTTTCCACTAAAAGATAAGACATGCAGAGCTGGAGGTATGGGTGGATTAGTGGCTTGTCTCCTTTCATGATCAGGTTGCGGTTTTTCTTTCATCCCTTCTACAGCCTTGACCTCCGTACTTTCTTACCCAGCATGAATCCAGCACACGTGCACAAAGAATGCTGCTGAGTACATTTAGTTTTTTGTACATTCTAACTGGGGCTTTAATTCTTCTACTAGTCGGAATTAATTATGTTGTTTTTACTCTCAGATGTAAGTTGTCTGCCAAATGACTGTAGAATAGTAGAATAGGACCAGAAGGAGGTTTTTGTGGTTGATAAACTGTAATGTATGAGACTGGTGGGCTGCTGGAAACAAAGGTGATGCTCAAATGAAGAAACATTATCTAGTGATACTTGCTGCAGTTAAGCTATGAGCTAGTGAAGCAGCTCCATCTCCTTTCCCTCCTCCCCTAGCAGAGAATAAAAAAGGCTCAGCGGCCTCATTTATAAACATTGTGTACACAGAAAACAGGGCTTGAGAATGGTGTTCATCACTTTCTGTCCAAAGATTGTGATTTATAAAAAACTTGTTAGGAGAATGTTTGCACCGGTACGCAAACTCTGAACATTGGCCACAAACATTTTGGAGACGGAGGAAACTGACAGCACATAATGTGAGATGGTGAATTTAAGCCACATTCATGTTGTGTATTTAACCATCATGTCAGACTTGTAGACCCTCGTAATCATAAACATGAGGCCTGCGATGTTATAGATGTGTTCCTGGATGAAGCCATACAGTCCATAAGAACTCATTTAAGAGTTACAGCACAGTAGTTTCATATGTACATCTTCAAATTTTATAGTAATGGCACTTATTGGTACTTCAATTGTGACAAGGTGTGTAGTAATTGGTGTACTTAATGAGTAAACATAAACACTGCAGCGACACTCAAGGCTTCACAACGGATCACAATGGATGTGCTGCCACTGCTAGAAGACTATGCCAATGACAGGATCAGGACAGAGGTTCTAGAGAGTATGAAGATTTCCTGACCCATGACTGGCTTAAATGCAGATTTAGTTTCCTTAGAGCAGGGCTCTTAGATCTGTGTGCTGAACTAGGCCCAGTGATAGATCGACCAGCCTGAACCGTGCGATCCTGTAACATCTGCAGCTGTTTATCGGGTTTCTGTCAACCTGTTCTTTCCTGCGGGAATTAGCCGACATGAAGGCTGATATGTGTTTGATAAGATCAAACTTCTGTCCTTAGGTCTGGAATCTATCTCTGCCATCCCTGAGCCCAATAATACCAGCCGTTTTTAAATGGCATTATTAAAGAGACTAATCCATACAATAAGTTTCCTGACATTGTGGGAGAACAGGCCAACATCAAAAATGTCTCAAATGTAATCGGTGTGATTGACAACACTCACATTGCTGTAACAACTCAGAGTGAGAACAAATTTGCAAAGTGAATCATAAACATGTAAAGTAAATTCAATGAACATACAAGTTATTTGTGATCATTTTAGTGGCCCGGTGACCTGCGTGAACACATGACTCATCCTAATGTACAGCAGTGTAGAGGACAGACTGCAGCAGACGCTGTAGTTGATGACTGGCTACTTCGTAAGTAAATATACATCGTACTAACAATTAAAACCTGATAATTATTTTAATACAACTTGCAGGTGACAGCAGCGATGGCTCCTCACTCCATTTGCAAACCCACAGAACATAGAGGAGGTGCACTAATGTGGTCCATGCTCGTGTACATGCTGTTGTTGGCCTCCTCAAAATCCAGTGGAGGTGCAACATAAACATGGCATGTGGTGTCCTGCACAGCGTCACTCTGAGTAAAGCCATTCCTTCTCCCCCTGACCCCCCCCCCACTTCCACCCCTTTCACCTGCAACTTCCAGGAGGAGGATGATGGTTTATAAAAGGGAAATTACTTGTTTTTAAAATCTGAATATTGATTCCGATGTAAAACTCCAGATGGAGGAAAGGGGGGTGCTAGACTCCCAGTTCTCCTCCATCTGGGACCAATTCAAGCTGAAAGTCTTGTCTTTGGTTCAAGTTCCCAACTTGTAGAAACGTGTTGTTGAAATGAACTCTTTAACACAATAAACTCGTTTTAAGGACAAAGATGACGAACAATTAAAAACTAGAGTTTAAGAACTGGTTCTGAATTCCAGCTGACAGACTGGAACCAGAACTAAAGGTTTTCAGAGCTTCAGATTCAGATCCAAGATCAGGTTTCTGTCTCTTTGTGGAAACTTCCAGCAGTTCAGGGCAGTTCAACTGCATAAATTGTCATGTGTCAGATTTCTAACTGGGTCAGCAAAACATCCCTCAGTTTATTTTCATTTCCTCTCACGTCGTCGTGGTGCAGCTGAATTTCTCCGTGAAATCCTCCATCTGAAGGTAAAACTGAAGCTGTTTTTATTTGGTTTAATAAATCAGACTGAGGGTCCAGAACAATCCAGAACCAGGAGGGAGGAGAAGTGGTCCAACAAAGCCACAGAGGAGGACATGAGGGAACAAAGACCAGAACAATCTGAGACCAGGAAGCTGTAAACGAGGAGACTCAAAGCAGAAGTTAAAAAAAATATATAAAACTTATTATTAAACTTATTAAGAGCAGCAAATTGACCGGAAAAGTGCAACTAAATGTGTGAAACCTGGAAAGTAAGTCAGGTCAACATATTTCTATAATGTTTGATTATCTGGAAAAGGTTAAATGTTTATTTTAATGTTTGTGATCTGACTTCTTTATTTTTTAACTTGTCCAGCATGGTGGTAATAGAATGATGGTCTGGCTGCTGTGTTGTGCTGAACAATTTTGCTTTGCCAAGAAGAGTTTATGGGTATAAAGCTCCTCTTGATAATCTCAGTTTTGTATTTAATATACAGTTTTTATCTTATTTATTGGAATTGTGGGATTCTTGTTGGACCTGAACAGAGGGGACAGAAACAAAGGTATAATGAAGAGAAGTTAAAAAAAAAGTAGAAAAAACGAAGAGACAAAGATACAGTAGATGGAAGCAACGACCCTTCAATCCAACGTAACACCAGACAACCAACTGCTACACCTGTACAGACACACAACAGAAAACTTCCTGCAGCTTTAACAAGTAAACTAAGCTGACAATCATCAGGAGTTCCTAAAATAAGACAGACACATAAAAAAAGTTAAACAAAACCCACTGGACAACTCAGTGTCTGTCAGCATGCAGAGGATGAGGAGTGATCACTGTGATCCTGCAAATGTGACCACGCCTCCATCGAGGCTAGAGACAGACTAGGGCAGCCCGTAACCCCCCACCACACCTGACAGACTCACACAGACTTTCATCAAAATCTTGCAACATCTCTAAAGTTATTGTCTTTGTTATTGTTGTTTTCTTATTATTCTTCCTCCTCCTTCCTCCTTCTTCCTTCCTCTTCTCTGGTTTGTTCCTTTTGCTGGTCGCATGTCAGCTATCCCAGCTATTTTAACCTCTGCAGCCCCCGTATGTGTGACGTCACCTGAGCCAAACTCAAGCCAAAATAAAACCAAAGAGGAGCTGCCTTTTATAAAGTCCAAATACAGAATTATAATAGAAAAGATTAAACATATATCCAGAGGAGGGAAATTTGCTAGAAGCAGCACAACCTCATGAGTCATTTCACAAAGTGAAATGTTAACTCTTTCCTGGCTTCCAGCTCTCTGGTCTGTAACCACTACATCTCTGTCTTCTAACAAGCCCTTCCTTCCTTACCATAGTGGTACGATCCTAATCTTTCCTTTTATGGAATTGACCGCATGGTGGGCCCATCAAAATAAAATCCCACCTCTTCTATAGATTTGACTCCCTTAGACAGGAATTGGTTCTTCTCATTCACTACAAAGAATCGGTTCTTAGGTGAATAACACAGGGGTCTTTGAAGAGACCTCATCTGGAGCTTGCATTGTGAGTTGACAAGTAACGTGCATGCACTATAGGTGCATGCTGTTCAGTCAAGAAAAGTGTTTTTCCAGAAACATCCTGCTACTGTCTGCAGCTACATAAGCAGATTCTTCCTCATGTAGGGACGGAAAGTTGTTCTAACAACCAACCTAAAGCAAAAGAAGTGATTCACAAACAACAACAAACAAACAAAGCAGCTGTCCATCACACGGAGATAATCTGATGTATGATCGGAAATAAACACACAACCATGACAATTATTTCAATTTCAAAGTTTCAAAGCCTTTATTTTCAAAACACATAGTAAGTGCAAGGAGATTGTCAGGTATTCCTATTACATAAAAGACACAGAAGCAATGACCAAGACACATAGAAAATATGATAAATTAAAGTCTGTTAAAAATAAAGACTGAGAATAGTTTAACGAGTAAATAAAAACTGCATGAAAGTGACTAGTGCTTAAATGAGTAATGGTGTTCTAATAAAGTGCAAGGGGTCCTGAGTTAGTCATTCTTTGTTCAGTAAGGCTAATGGCAAATGGATAAAAATGTCCTCTGTAGCATCTGCCAGAGGACAACAGTTCAACGTGGTGGTGACCAGAATGGAAGGGGTCCTTCATGATGTTCGAAGCTCGGCTGAGTTAGCATGATGTAACAAGGTTATCTGGGGATGGCAGGGGACAGCCAGTAATCTTTTCTGCTGACTTAATGGCTCTCAGTAGCACCTTTGTCTGTAGCTGTACAATTAAAAGCTTTTATTTGAGTAACATCAGGAACTTTATAGAGAATTTACTGAAATAATCTAATAAATCTAATAAAATCTAATAAATCTAATCTAAATAAAATCTAATAAAAGGTGGCTATTTTAACCCTATAGTACTTGACGTTTATTTACAGTTGTATAAAAACCAAAAACCAAAAAAAAAAAAAAAAAATCCTGCAAAAAAAGAAAAAAATGACTTGAAGTAAATTAATACAATATGATACAAACAGCTTTAATGATCCCAAAGGAAATTGTTGTTACAGGAGAAAAAATATAATTGGACTGTTGCACATGGTTATGAACAGAGCAGATAAATATTGCAGTTCATATTTAGAGTAAGTTTTTAAAGTTAAGTTTACCTGCTGCTAAAGTAGGAGGAGTTAAAAAGTCTGATAGCTCCAGGTAGGAAAGACCTCCTCTGGTGTGCAGTGGAGCTCCTCGGTGGTCTCAGTTTTATGGCTGAAAGAGTTTTGACAAGACGTCGATGTGGCATCCAGGGGGTGAAAAACATTGTAAATTATACTGAGGAGCTTCCTCATCATCCTCATCTCGGACACCTCCACCACAGACTCCAGTTCAACTCCTGGGACAGATCCAGCTCTGCTGATGAGCTTGTTGACTCTCTTAGTGTTGACTGTCTTCAGCCTGCTGCTCCAGCACACTACAACATAGAAGAAGATGCTGGATACCATCGAGTGATAAAACATCTGCAGCAGGATCCTGCAGACGTTTGACCAAGATCTGATTCTCAATGAGGAAGAACCAGCAACTCTGACACTTCTTGTAGAGGTATCAGTTTTTTATGGTCCAGTCCTCGTGTTAATGTCCAAGTGGACACCCAGGTGCTTGTAGCTGTCCACACTGTTTACTTCTGTACCCCTGATGGTAACAGAGTTCAGACCGGTCCTCTGCTGTCTGACATCCACAATCAACTCTTTTGTCTTTGTGACATTCAGCTGCAGATGATTCAGTCCACACCACTCCATAAACCTGTCCACCACACCCCTGTCCTCTTCCTCCTGGCCCCTGGTGATATAGCCACGATGGCAGAGTAATCCGAGAACTTCAGCAGGTGGCAGGACTGTGAAGAGAACCGGAAGACTGAGGTGTAAAAGGTAAACAGGAGTGGGGGCAGGACCTTCCCCTGTAGCATCCCCATGCTGCTCAGAGTGGTGTCCAATGTGATATTTCCCAGCTTAACATACTGTGAGGTAGTTTGTGGATCAAGGTCGCAAGTAGAACATCCACCTGCATGTCCTGTGTGTGCTGGGATGTTTCTTTTTGGTCTCGTGTAGGTCTCCTTCCCTCGTTTGACTTTTTCCTGCTGAACTTCGTCACACCTGCAGTTTAAGATGCTGAGGAACCGCTGATTGAACCACATTCATCTGCTGTTTGAACACTAAACCCTCATTTTATTTCTGTCTTTATTCCAGTTTCCAGGAGATTACCAGTAAAGCTTCTCTGTAGAACTGGTCTCCGCTCTGATCTGAACACTTTCACCTTCTTTGAGGTCAAAGCTGCTGCAGGAAGATTTTCAGTTGAAACAGCTGAAATGAAAATTGATCCTAAATGTGGAAAAAAGATTCAGTGTGAGCAGCTGTGATGGAGCAGATAATCCACCTGTAGAGGTGAAGATGATGAAGATGAGGAGTGGCTGACAGGAAGCAGGTTTAACGGATCAGAACCTACAGTGTGTGATTCTGCAGCTCCTTCAGTCAGACTTTCCATCCAAACGGAATCACTTCATTTTCCTTCTTTAAAAAACTTCATCCTTTAGTTTCTGTTTCTGACAGAAAATGTCAAACTTTTTTTCCTGCTTCCTGTTTTAAATCTTCATCTGATTTAGTTTCACTTTCTGTTCATGGTAATAAAAGGAGGAGAAATGTTTCCTCTTTTGAGGCTGGTCTGCAGCTCCATCCCTCCATCTGGTGTCCTGATAGAAGTCCAGCAGCTGAAGGCAGGCTTCCTCTTCCTCACTGCTGTCTGACTGCATTCCATCTGACTCTGATATGAAGCAGAAACTCAGAGCCAAGCAGAGGAGGAGGCAGCAGATGATGGAAAGGAGGATTTCAGTAGATGTCAAGATGAATGATGTGTGTTTCCTCTGCAGGTGAAGGTACGAAAGTGGTGTTGATAGCTGATGTGAATCCAGCATCATGGATCAGGACATGAGAGGAGGGAGTCCCTCCCTCTGTAATAAACCGACTCAGAGGTGAGATGTCCATCTCTAACTGCCCATGACTCTTCTCCATGTCAGAGATCACAACTCACATCACCAAACATCTGGATTCACAGGAACCAGCCTGGACCTGGACCTGGACTTAGACCAGAACCCAGCTGTGTCTCCATGAAGAGCGACTGGCCGATGGAGAAACCTCCTGATCTAAGATCAGACCAGCAGTGAGTATCAGAGTCCAGTGGAAGTTGGATCAGGTTTCAGATGAAAACCAGTTTCAGGTTCATCATTTCTGGACGTCTCTGCTGAGATGAATCTGCAGCATCATGATCGTCATGTGATAGATTTGATTTGTCTCCCAGATTCTTCTGCAAAATAAATGTTGAACAATTTCAGAATTCAGCTGTGAAATGATTAAACCATCTTTATTCACAGGAATCAACCTGGACCTGGACCTGGACCTGGATTTGAACTTGGACTGAGACCTACACCTAGACCTAGATCTGATCCTAGATGTAGAAATAAGATTATATCTGAACCTAAATCCTACTGTGTGTCCATGAAGGGCAGCCAGTCGATGGGAGATTTACCTAATTTCCAACAAAGTCATGGATCTATCAGACAGTAAGTAGTTGTCAGTATTAAAATGTAAAAGTTGAAGCTGAACTCTCAGAATCAGGTTTTACTGTGAATCTTTGCTGCTGCATCATCTGATCTGATTCATCACATCTGAACATCCTGCATCCTCCAATAACTCTAGAAGCACAAACAGCTGCAGTTTGATCCTAAATCCAGTCACATCAGTCTGAATTCATCTGGTTCAGTTCTTTCAAACTCAGCTGTGTTTCAAAGCTTCATGTTTCCAGTGTGTGAGGGAGCCTCCTCCTTACTGGTCATACTGGATGTTACATACGAGTCCGTCTCCTCTGAAGTCCACTGATCACATGGAACGTGGAGCTGACACACTTTCTTCACACAGTCTTTGCAGCTGCAGCTGTCTGTGATGCAGCAGATTAAAGTTCAGCTCCAAGGTCTTCATCAGCTGGAGAAAGTCCAGTCAGTTCAGAGATCATTAGCTGTGGAAGCTGCCACACATCTGGTGGCTCTCTTCCCTGAAAAAAGCTGAGCAGCTTCCTCAGATCAGCTGTGTCATCAAAGTCTTTCAGTTTTGTCTCCTCCTGGACCGTAAGCCAACGATCAAAGCAGAGACACATCAGCTTCATCAGCTGAGATCTGCTGCAGCTTTCAGGAGAAGATGTGGACATGAAACCAGGCTGGATGAAGAAAGAAGAACATGTTGGTGTCTGAATGAGCTGCTGCTGCTTTTCTGGAACTTTCTGGGACATCAGTCTGACTCTGTTGGAGCTTCTAACATCTATGACTTCTAACAGAGTGAGCTGCTTCTTAGATGAAGTCCTAACTTTCCTCCTCCATGGTTCCACCTCCAATAAGCAGCTGCAGCTCCTGGTTTCTGGATCTCTGATCAGACAGCTGGCTGCAGAATCTCTGCAAGAAATCAGGAGGGAATGTTGCAGGAATTTGTCTTCTCACCTGCATCCAGAACATTTCTGGAACATTTCAAGGCTGCAGTTCATGTGTGAAAACAGCTTCATTGAACAGCATTAAAGTTCACGTCCAAAGTCAGAAATCTGTGTTTTCTATTTATTTTAGTTCAGCAGAATTTTCCATCAAAATGAGCTCAAACATTTTCCAATGATTCATTCTCTCCACATAGATCTGTTCACATCATCCTGTTAAAGTTCTTTTCTTTCTTTTTAATTCCACTGTTTACCTGCAAACATCAGATGTTCCAGTGTTGCTTGTTTCCAGTGTAGTTTGTCAACTAAAGAGCAGAATTCATCTGATCAACCAACCAGTAAAGACTTTATCAGAGAATTAGAATTCAATTCAATTTCTTTATTGTCCCCAAAGGGAAATTGATTTCGCAGCCAAAACACACACATAGGACAGACATCACAACAAAACATCACCAAATAAAATCAGAACCGAAGGCATATGTCAAAAAGAGAGATTCTCACAATTCAAAAACATTAAATGAGCTTAAAAAACATTAAATGAGCTTAAAATAAGTTAAATAGAGTCACAGCTAAAAAACAAAATAAAACAACTCTGTCATCTTAGGGCATTACTCTTAAGTATTTGAACAGCAGTAGGGACAAATGACACTTTAAGTCTCTTTGTCCTCCCCAAAGTGGCCTTGAAGCGACGGCCAGAAGGTAATAAAATGAACTCATTCTGGAGAGGGTGGTTTGGGCAGTCTAATATAGAATGGGCTTTCCTCAACACATTTTTATTAAAAATGGACAGAAGACCCTCCTGCTGGAATCCAGAAACTTTGCCAGCAGCTTTGACTAGACGACCTAAGCGGTTTTTATCTGCCAAACTTAGGCTCCCGAACCAAGCAATAATACAAAAGGATAAAACCGATTCAATTACACTTTTGTAAAAAAGAGACAACATTTTAGTGCAAACGTTAAAAGACCTCATCTTTCTTAAAAAGAATAACCTCTTATGAACTTTTTTTGAGGTTAAGTCAATGTGAGACTAAAAACATAATTTGTTGTCGAAGACCACACCCAAGTATTTATAACTGTCTACCTCCTCGATGGCAGCTGCTTTAATAAAAGTAGACGGGGGGTTTGACGGAGACTTTCTAAAATCAATAACCATATCTTTGGTTTTGGACACATTTATATGGAGGGAGGAGTTTTCACACCAGCTCACAAAATTATCCACGATCTGCCCATGTGCTGTCTCACCTTCCTGAAGAAGGCTAACGATGGCCGAGTCGTCAGCAAACTCTAAAATATATCTGTTATTAACATTACTGCGACACTCGTCAGTGTACAGAATGTATAGAAGAGGAGAAAGACAACAACCCTGTGGAGAACCTGTGGAAGGTGGGAGCACATTAGAAAACGTGCCATTCACCTTCACACATTGGGACCTATTCGTAAGAAAATCTAAAATCCAGTCAGTTAAATTAGGATGAATCTTAAAATCAGTAAGCCTTTCAACCAATAAATAGGGTTGCAAAGAGTTAAATGCGGATGAAAAATCCACAAACAAAACTCTGGCTTGAGTTTTGGTGCCTTCCAGGTGTTTTAACAACAAATGTAAAAGGGTAACCACAGCATCCTCCACACCTCTACCCGCCCTGTATACGCAAACTGGAATGGATCAAGGTACTTTTCTACCTGGGATAAAACTTCTTTTTGAATAATTTTTTCAAAAGACTTTATAACAAGAGAGGTCAACGCTACGGGTCTAAAATCATTTAAAACAACAGGGGAGCTGCACTTAGGCACAGGAACAATTACAGAATGTTTCCAGATCTTGGGAACCTTTTGCAGCTTTAAAGATTGCATGAAGATATAATGAAAAATCACACTTAGCTGATCTGCACATAATTTTAACACCTTCCCACAGATATAATCATTTCCAGGGCTCTTTGCCTTAGTATGCCTCAGCTGATTAGCCACCTCTTTAACATCAAAGGAGAAAGATGGAAGAGCAGCAGTCTTTCCCTTTAAAGCATCCAGGTGTTCAGTACCATCAACATTTTCAAAACGAAGAAAGAATTTATTAAGACCATCTGCTAAGTGTTTATCAGAGTTAAAACCATCCGGAGAAATATTGCAGTTACTCTTTGTCTGCATTCCCGTCATGGTTTTCATTCCAGACCAAGCTCTCTTAACATTATTACTGCGGAATTCTGCTTCAATCCTTTCCTTATACCTTAGTTTAGACTTGTGTATTTCTGTTCTCGCTGCCTTTTTCCATTCCCTTTCAGCAAGTAAGTCCCCCTCTCTGAACGCTTTTTTCCTCTTGAGAATCATGTCCTTAATGTCCTTGGAAAGCCATGGTTTATTGTTCGGGAATATCTTAATAACTCTAGAAGGAATCACAGAGTCTTTGCAAAACGAAATATAACTGCACACCACATCAGTCAGTTCATCCAGATCAGAAGAGCTCTCCTGAAAGACGGACCAATCAGTACAGTCAAAGCACCCTTGTAGAGCATGAGAACTGTCATCTGTCCAAATTTTGACTTGCTTCACACAAGACTTTTCTCTTGTCAACACAGATCTATAGGCAGGTAAAAGGTGAACAGTATTATGGTCTGAAGATCCCAACGCAGGACCCGCCACAGATTTATACGCCCCCTTAATAGGACCGTAGCATAGATCCAGGGTTCTGTTATGGTGAGTGTGGCAGGTGA